>NC_079196.1:103032045-103332045 GCF_029499605.1 Hyla sarda
AAAATTTGGGTAAGCATAGAACAGAGCATAACCTCGATTCCGCTTAAATGCCTTCCATGGTGCCATTCCCTAAAGAATAAAGAAATATGGCAACATCCCACTATTAGTGCTACCCTGAAAGCGTGTAATAATAAAAGAGTACGCAATCACCTCCTTCCCAAAAATTCTTGCATGTCCCCGATAATAGGCAACCCAGCTTTTTTACCAGGTTTATCTGACTCAGTTTTTTCTCGCTGGATTGCCGAAGACAGATATCGGGTATGTCACTTGCGAGAAGGGCAAGAGGGTGTGGGTTGGTTAGATGTAACAGAAATCAGTGAACCGCGTTCATTAGGTTTTTGGCGTTCTTTACAGCTAAAACATTTTTTGGCAAAGCAACCCGATGTAAAGTTTTATCGTGCTCAGGCTACGACTTTTGAAAAATTATGTGTTAGGAAAGAGAGAATGCTCCACTCATTGTCAGCAATTTATAAAGTGTGGTTGGGAGAATTGGTTGACTCTCTCCCTGCCTATACGGCAAAATGGGAAAATGATCTTAAGATACAACTGAATCAGGAACAGTGGGTTAAGACCTTTGGGCTGGCGCATGGTTCCACCATTTGTTCAATGGCCCAGGAAGCTAACTATAAGGTACTGTCAAGATGGTACCGCGTGCCCAGGATACTACATAGAATGAGTGTAAATAACTCAACTCCTTGCTGGCGCTGTAGATCAGGAGAAGGATTATTATTGCATATATTTTGGTCCTGTCCAAAACTTACACATTTCTGGCAGCGAGTCCAGGCAGTAATTGAAAAAGTGATGGGGCGGGCGGTTCCATTAGATTCAGCCTTTGTTTTACTTCAACATCATGATATACCTGTTGGTAAATATAGACATTCCTTGCTAAGCATTTTGGTTCAATCTACCCGAAATTGTATCCCTGCCTTGTGGGGTCAGGAAAATCCACCAAATACAGAATTGTGGTTTAAAAAAATAAATGATATTGGACATATGGAGAATATTAGATCTGCCTGTAATGAAACTTTTGGCAATTTTTTTGCAACGTGGGCCCCGTGGGTACAGTTCATGGAAGATGTAGATATGGAGGCATATGTCAACTGGGTCAAGTGGAGACGGGGAAGAGTTGTGGGCCGGAGGGGGGGCGCATGTGTATGTATATATGTATGTATATATATATATATATATATATATATATATATTGTTTATTTTTATTTTTTACTGGGGGGGGGGGGGGCAAGGGTTTAGGGGGAAGAGGGGAAAATGTGCTGCCATATAGCATCTCATAAGGGCAGTTCCTGGTGAGGGGGGGTAAGATGAACAAAGTTTGTATGGTGGTTATAGGTCTAAGGTACTCGCCTTTATTAGGGGGTTAGCTTAAAGCAGAATTTTGGTATTATTTTAATTCTAATAAAGACTAACCTTAAGGAGAGGGGAGGCAGGAGTTCATATGACTAAACTTGTGAAGGGAAGTTATTTTCTTTTTCCTCTTGTCTTGCTTTTTTGTATATTGGAGTGAGTTACTGTATTATGTCAACCTTCTCTTAGTTGCTGCTTTAGACCATATGTTGTAAGTGTGATTAAATGTAAAATAAAGAAATATAAAAAAAAAACTTTTAGTACATTTTTTTATCAATTTTATTTGGAATAAAATGTTATTTAAAAAAGCAGCAATTTCGGACTTTTTATTTTTTTTACGTTCATGTGGTTCACCGTACCGGATAATTAAAATTATAATTTTAATAGTTTGGATATTTACGTCTACGGCCATACCAAATATGTTTATACAAATTTTTTTTACACTTTTTGGGGGTAAAATGGGGAAAAATGCGACAATTTACATATTTATTGGGGGAGGGGATTTTTCTAATTGTTTTACTTTTATTTTTTACTTTTATTACTTTTATGTTTAAACTTTAATAGTCCCCATAAGGGACTATTTATAGCAATCATTCGATTGCTAATACTGTTCAGTGCTATGCATAGGACATACCACTGATCAGTATCGGTCATCTTCTGCTGTGGTTTGCTCGATCTCAGACCAGAGCAGAAGACCCAAGGGAGGCAGTGGAGGCAGGTGAGGGGACCAGCGTCTGCCGTTCTGGATGATCAGATCTCCGCGGCAGCGATGCGGGCGAACCGATCATCCATTTTAGTGACCGCAGCGCTGCAGATGCCATGATCTGTATTGATCACGGCATCTGAGGGGTTAATGGCGGACCTCCGCGTGATCGTGGATGTCGGCCATTACCGGCAGGTCCCTGGCTGCTATCAGCAGCCGGGACCTGCCGCACATGACCCGAACATCGCTCTGATGCTCGCGGTCATGTATAGGACGTAAATTTATGTTCTGGTGCGTTAAGTACCACCTCACCAGGACGTACATTTACAAGTCCATAACGGGAAGTGTTGGACTTTGTAGTGCTGACCACTGTGTCTTCCAATGTCTCCCTATACACTGCTAGGGAGAGATGTGTCAAAAAAGCCGACTGAGCAGGGAGCAGCCGCCAGGACCCGCCCCTGTGACTTTTTACCTGTATTCTGGTAGCATTTTTAAACTATGATTACTTTTAAACAACTGGACGTCTCAGTGTAATTCATGGTGTCCCGGAATCGCAATGCTTGCACCAGTTCTATGCTGCCCACGGTTTGGGCAGCATAAAACTGATGACAGGTTCCCTTTAACCCCTGCATGCCCATTCTGCAATTATGATGCCTCTGACCTAAGATTGGTCTGAGGTGTTTATTTTTTATTACTTTGGATAAGTGGGTTAGTGTTTGCGTTGTACTATCTGTGCAAAATATAACTGGGAAAATAGTGAAAATACATGTTTAACCTCTTAAGGATATAGGGCGTACCTGTACGCTCTGAGTCCGCTCCCTTTCTATAACGCGGGGCCACGGGACCCGTGGCTAATAGCGTGTGGCACTGATCGCAGTGCCGCACACTATTAACCCTTTAGACGTGGCGTTCACAGTTGATCGCTGCGTCTACAGTGAAAGTAAACTACCCCCGGATAGCTCAGCTAAATCGTGGTGTCCTGAACAGCTGGAGCATACAAGGAGGGCCCCTACCTTCCTTCTGTGTGTCCAATCGCCGAATGACTGCTCCATGCCTGAGATTCAGGCATGAGCAGTCAAGCGGCAGAATCATTGATCAATGTTATCCTATGGGATAACAATGATCAATGTAAAAGATCAGTGTGTGCAGTGTTATAGCCCCCTATGGGGGCTATAACATTGCAAAAAAAGTGAAAAAAATAAGTTAATAAAGATAATTTTACCCCTCCCCTAATGAAAGTTTGAATCACCCCCCCTTTCCCATAAAAAAAAAGAAAACTGTGTAAATATATGATATCACCGCATGTGGAAATGTCCAAGTTATACAAAAATATTGTTAATTAACCCCTTAAGGGTGCAGGGCTCCGCCTCACGATCACGTGATTGATCGGTCGGAACGACCGTCAAATCACGGCCCTGCTGGGCGGTGATCAGGACCGCGATCAAAGCGGAGATCGGTGCAGGTGGGGGTCTTTTACCTTGCCCTGGTCCGGCCGGGGTTCCCTCAGGATCGGTGGCGGTGACAGGAGCAGCAGGATCGGTGGCAGCAGCGGCGGCGGCCCAAGGCAGGATACAGGAGGAGGTGAGGCCTGTTCACCTCCTGCTGGGGCTTAGCAACAACTCTCGGCATGCAAAGCCAAAGGGCATGCTAGGAGTTGTAGTTTTGCAACAGCTGGAGTTCCAACTACAACTATCTGCATGCCCTTTGGTAGTCTGTGCATGCTGGGGGTTGTAGTTATACAACAGCTGGAGGCACATTTTTTCTATGAAAAAGTGTCCATCCAGCTGTTGCATAACTACAACTCCCAAGACTCACAGACTACCAAAAGGTATGCTGGGAGTTGTAGCAGTGTGCCTCCAGCTGTTGCAAAACTACAACTCTCAGCATGCCCTTCGTCTGTCAATGCATGCTGATTGTTGCAGTTTTGCAACAGCTGGAGACACATTGGTTGTGAAACCGATTTTGCAACCTAACTCAGTGTTTTGCCACCAGTGTGCCTCCAGCTGTTGCAAAAATACAACTCCCAGCATGCACTGAGAGACTGTACATGATGGGAGTCCTAGTTTTGCAACACACTGGTTGCGAAACACTGAGTTAAGTAACAAACTCTTAGTGTTTCGCAACCAATGTGCATCCAGCTGTTGCATAACTACAACTCCCAGCATGTATGGTCTGTCAGTGCATGCTGGGAGTTGTTGTTTTGCAACAGCTGGAGGTTTGCCCCCCCCCCCCCATGTGAATGTACAGGGTATATTCACACGGGCGGGTTTACAGCGAGTTCTACTGCAAGTTTGAGATGTGGGAAATTTTCCGCCGCCGCTCAAACTCCCAGCGAGAAACTCGCTGTAAACCTCCGCCCATGTGAATGTACCCTAAAAACATTACACTACACAAAATAAAAAGTAAAGCACTATATACCCCTACACAGTCCCCCCCCCCCCAATTAAAAAAACTAAAAAAAATGTCTTGTATGGTACTGTTTCCAAAACGGAGCCTCCAGCTGTTGAAAAACAACAACTCACAGTATTGCCGGACAGCCACTGACCAGTGTTGAGCGGCATAGGCCATATTCGTATTCGGGAATATTCGCGAATATATGGACGAATATTCGTCATATATTCGCGAATATTCGCATATTGGTAATATTCGCGTGTTATTTTCGCATAAGCGAAATTCGCGAATGCGAAAATTAACATATGCGAAAATTAGCATATACAAAATTAGCATAAGCGAAAATTTGCACAGTAGTATTAGAGCCTTCTTTACACCACACAAGCTGGAAGCAGAGGGGGATGATCACTGTGATATGTACTGTGAAAAAAAAAATGTCAAAAAAATAAAAATAAAGAATATTCGTCATTATGAATATATAGTGCTATATTCGCGAATATGCGATATTCGCGAATAAAATTCGCATTGCGAATATTCGCGAGCAACACTACCACTGACTGTCAAGGTATGCTGGGAGTTTTGCAACAGCTGGAGACACCCTAGTTTGGGAAACACTACCGTGGGGGATTTTTGTGGCGGATTCAAATCCCCAATTTAGACCTCAAATGCACATGGTGCTCTCTCGCTTCGGAGCCCTGTCGTATTTCAAGGAAACAGTTTAGTGCCACATACGGGGTATCTCCGTGCGCGGGAGAAATTGCGTTACAAATTTTGGGGGGCTTTTTCTCCTTTTACCCCTTATGAAAAGGTAAAGTTGGGGTCTACATCAGCATGTTAGTGTAAAAAAAAAATGTTCACACTTACATGCTGTTGTTGCCCCATACTTTTAATTTTCACAAGCGGTAAAAGGAAAAAAAGACCCCCAAAATTTGTAACGCAATTTTTCCTGAGTACAGAAATACCCCATATGTGGGCGTAAAGTGCTCTGCGGGCACACAACATGGCTCAGAAGTGAGAGCGTGCATTGTACATTTGAGGTCTAAAATGGTGATTTGCACAGGGGTGGCTGATTTTACAGCGTTTCTGACATAAACACAAAATAGTAAATAACCACATATGACCCAATTTTGGAAATTTCACCTCTTACGAAATGTAACAGGGGGTATAGTGAGCCTTAACACCCCACAGGTGTTTGACAAATTTTCATTAAAGTTGGATGTGAAAAAAAAAAAAAGTCACTAAAATTCTGGTGTTACCCTACATTTTTCATTTTCACAAGGGAGAATAGGAAAAAAAGCCCCCCAAAATTTGTAACCCCATTTCTTCTGAGTAAAACATACATCATATGTGGATGTAAAGTGCTCTGCAGGCTAACTACAATTCTCAGAAGAGAAGGAGCACCATTGGGCATTTGGCAAGAGAAGGTGTCTGAAATTGAAGGCCATGTGTGTTGACAAAGCCCCCATAGTGCCAGAACAGTGGACCCCCCACATGTGACCCCATTTTGGAAACTACACCCCTCACATATTGTAATAAGGGGTAACATTTTATTTTTCATTTGCACAGCCCACTATTCCAAAGATCTGTCAAACGCCAGTGGGGTGTAATTGTTCACTGCACCCCTTATTAAATTCTGTGAGCGGCGTAGTTTCCAAAATGGGGTCACATCTGGGGGGATGCACTGTTCTGGCACCACGGGGGGACTATGTAAACACACATGGCCTCCCATTTCTATTCCAACCAAATTCTCTCACCAAAAGCTCAATGGCGCTCCTCCTCTTCTGAGCATTGTAGTTCGCCCGCAGAGCACTTTACATCCACATATGGGGTATTTCCATACTCAGAAGAAATGGGGTTACAAATTTTGGGAGGCTTTTCCTCCTATTACCCCTTGTGAAAATGAAAAATTTGGGGTAACACCAGCATTTTAGTGAAAAAAATCAAATTTTTCATTTTCACATCCAACTTTAGCAGAAATTTGTCAAGCACCTGTGGGGTGTTAAGGCTCACTGTACTCCTTGTTACGTTCCTTGAGTGGTGTAGTTCCCAAAATAGTATGCCATGTGTTGTTTTTTTTGCTATTCTGGCAGCATAGGGGCTTCCTAAATGTGACATGCCCCCCAATAACCATTTCAAAAATTTGCTTTCCAAGTGACTTCTTCACTTCTGAGCATTGTAGTGCGCCAGCAGAGCACTTAATGTCCACACATGGGGTATTTCCATACTCAAAAGAGATGGAGTTGCAAATTTTGGGGGCATTTTCTCCTATAACCCCTTGTAAAAATGTAAAATTTGGGGGAAAACCAGTATTTTTGTGAAAAAAAATTAATTTACACATCCGACTTTAACAAAAAGTGGTCAAATACCGGTGGGGTGTTAAGGCTCAGCGGACCCCTTGTTACGTTCCTTGAGGGGTGTTGTTTCTAAAATAGCATGCCATGTTGTTGTTTTTTTGCTGTTATGGCATCATAGGGGCTTCCTAAATGTGACATGTCCCCCAAAAGCCATTTCAGAAAAACTCACTCTCCAAAATCCCATTGTCGCTCCTTCCCTTCTGAGCCTTGTAGTGCACCCACAGAGCAGTTGACATCCACATATGAGATATTTCCTTACTCGAGAGAAATTGGGTTACAAATTTTGGGGGCCTTTTCTCCTTTTACCCCTTGTAAAATTTCAAAAATTCGATCTAAAAGAACATGCGAGTGTAAAAAATGAAGATTTAGAATTTTCTACTTTACCTTGCTGCTATTCCTGTGAAACACCAAAAGGGTTAATACACTTTCTGAATGTCATTTTGAGGGGGTGTGGTTTTTATAATGGGGTCATTTATGGGGTATTTCTAATAAGATGATCCCTCAAATCCACTTCAAAACTGAACTGGTCCTTGAAAAATTTCAATTTAGAAAATTTTGTGGAAAATTGGAAAATTGCTGCTGAGCTTTGAAGCCCTCTGATGTCTTCTAAATATGTAAAAACATGTCAACTTTAATGGTGCAAATATAAAGTAGACATATTGTATATGTGAATCAATATATCATTTTTTGGGAATATCCATTTTCCTTACAAGAAGAGAGTCCCAAAGTTAGAAAAATGCAAAATTTTTGAAATTTTCATGAAATTTTGAAATTTTTCACCAAGAATCGATGCAAGTAACGATGAAAATTTACCACTGTGTTAAAGTGGAGCATGTCACGAAAAAACTATCTCGAAATCAAAATAATCAGTAAAAGCATCCCAGAGTTATTAATGCATAAAGTGACAGTGGTCAGAATTGCAAAAAAGGGCTCAGTCATTTAGGTGAAAAAGGGCTCAGTCCTTAAGAGGTTAAACCGCACAGTCAATGGCGTATGCACAAAAAAAATTCCAAAGTCCAAAATAGCGTATTTTTGGACACTTTTTATATCATGAAAAAATTCATAAAAAGGGATCCAAAAGTCAGTAAAATTGTACCGTTAAAAACATCAGTTCACTGCGCAAAAAATTGGGCCTCATACCGCCCCATACGCGAAAAAATAAAAAAAAGTTATAGAGGTCAGAAAATGACAATTTTAAACATATAAATTTTACTGCATGTAGTTTAGATTTTTTCCAGAAGCACGACAAAGTCAAACCTATTTAAGTAGGGTATCATTTTAATCGTATGGACCTATAGAATAAGGAAAAGGTGTCATTTTTACTGAAAAATTTACTACGTAGAATCGGAAGCCTCCAAAATAAAAAAAATGAAAATTCTTAAATTTTGTCACACACTGATTTTTTATGCCATTTCACCGTAGATTTTTGGATAAAATGACTGATGTCATTACAAAGTAGAATTGGTGGCGCAAAAAATTTTTTTTTTAGGTGCAAAATTTAAAGAGTTATGATTTTTTTTTTAAAGTAAGGAGGAAAAAATGAAAGTGCATAAATGGAAAAACCCCTGGTCCTTAAATGGGCACTCCGGTGGAAATTTTTATTTTAATCAACTGGTGCCAGAAAGTTAAACAGACTTGTAAATTACTTCTATTAAAAAATCTTAATCCTTCCAGTACTTTTTAGCTGCTGAATACTACAGAGGAAATGATTTTATTTTTGGAACTCAGAGCTCTCTGCTAACATCATGACCACAGTGCTCTCTTCTGACATCTCTGTGAATTTTAAGAACTGTCCAGAGTAGGAGAAAGTCCCCATAGAAAACATATGCTGCTCTGGACAGTTCCTAAAATGGACAGAGATGTCAGCAGAGAGCACTGTGGTCATGATGTCAGCAGAGAGCTATGTGTTCCAAATAGAAAATAATTTCCTCTGTAGTATTCAGCAGCTAATAAGATTTTTTAACAGAAGTAATTTACAAATCTGTTTAACTTTTTGGCACTAGTTGATTAAAAAAAAGTTTTCCGCTGGAGTACCCCTTTAACCCCTTAACCCCTTAAAGACCGGAGGTTTTTCCTTTTTTGCATTTTCGTTTTTTGCTCCTTGCCTTTAGAAAATCATAACTCTTTCAAATTTACACCTAAAAATCCATATGATGGCTTATTTTTTGCGCCACCAATTCTACTTTGTAATGACGTCAGTCATTTTGCCCAAAAATCTATGGTGAAGCGGGAAAAAAAATCATTGTGCGACAAAATTGAAAAAAAAACGCTGTTTTGTAACTTTTGGGGGCTTCCGTTTCTACGTAGTACATTTTTCGGTAAGAATGACACCTGATATGTATTCTGTAGGTCCATACGATTAAAATGATACCCTACTTATATAGGTTTGATTTTGTCGGACTTCTGGAAAAAATCATAACTACATGCAGGAAAATTAATACGTTTAAAATTGTCATCTTCTGACCCCTATAACTTTTTTATTTTTCCGTGTATGGGGCGGTATGAGGGCTCATTTTTTGCGCCGTGATCTGAAGTTTTTAATGGTACCATTTTTGCATTGATAGGACTTATTGATCACTTTTTATTCATTTTTAAATGATATAAAAAGTGACCAAAAATGCACTATTTTGGACTTTGGAATTTTTTTGCGCGCACGCCATTGACCGAGCGGTTTAATTAATGATATATTTTTATAAATCGGACATTTCCGCACGCGGTGATACCACATATGTTTATTTTTATTTTTATTTACACTGTGTTTTTTTTTTATTGGAAAAGGGGGGTGATTCAAACTTTTAATAGGGGAGGAGTTAAATGATCTTTATTCACTTTTTTTTTAACTTTTTTTTTGCAGTATTATAGGTCCCATAGGGACCTATAACACTGCACACACTGATCTTCTATGTTGATCACTGGTTTCTCATAAGAAACCAGTGATCAACGATTCTGCGCATGACTGCTCATGCCTGGATCTCAGGCACTGAGCAGTCATTCGGCGATCGGACAGCGAGGAGGCAGGAAGGGGCCCTCCCGCTGTCCTGTCAGCTGTTTGGGATGCCGCGATTAGCCGCGGCTATCCCGAACAGCTCGACTGAGCTAGTCGGGAACTTTCACTTTCACTTTTAGCCGCGCGGCTCAGCTCTGAGCGCGCGGCTAAAGGGTTAATAGCGCGCGGCGCCGCGATCGGCGCTGCGTGCTATTAGAGGCGGGTCCCGGCTTCACTATGACGCCGGGCCCGCCATGATATGATGCAGGGTTACTGTGTAACCCCGCGTTATATCAGAAGAGCAGGACCAAGGACGTACCGGTACGTCCTTGGTCCTTAAGGGGTTAAAGACGCAGGACGTAAATGTACGTCCTAGGGAGCTGGTACTTAATGCACCAGGATGTACATTTACGTACTATACATAACCGTGAGCATCGGAGCGATGCTCGGGTCATGCTTGGCAGGTCCCGGCTGCTGACAGCAGCCAGGGACCCACAGGTAATGGCTGACATCCGCAAACGAGCGGATGTCCGCCATTAACCCCTCAGATGCCGTGATCAATACAGATCACGACATCTGCAGTGCTGTGGTCACTAAAATTAATGATCGGATCTCCCGCAGCGCTGCAGCTGTGATCCGTTCATCCAGAACGGCCGACGGAGGTCCCCTCACCTGCCTCCACTGCCTTCCACGGGTCTTCTGCTCTGGTCTGAGATCGAGCAGACCAGAGCAGAAGATGAACGATAACACTGATCAGTGCTGTGTCCTCGGCATAGCACTGAACAGTATTAGCAATCGAAAGATTGCTATAAATCGTCCCCTATGCTATAAATAGTAAATTGTATAGTAAAAACGTAAATTGTCCTATTTTCCCTATTTTACCCCAAAAAGTGTAATATATATATATATATATATATATATATATATATATATATATATACACGTGGTATAGGTCATAGCAAAAAGTATGCAGACTCCCAATTTCAAAAAGGCTGTGGTCTTTATTTAGGTCATCAGCAGTTCAACGTTTCGGCTATAGTGTAGCCTATGTCAAGCATATATATATATATATATATATATTTTATATACACATTTGGTATCGCCGCGTGCGTAAATATCCAAACTATTAAAATATCATCCTGTGGATTACCCCCCCTTATCCTGTTGATTGTGTCCTGTGTGATCTCTACCAATAAATTGGGGCTGTTCTCCCATCTCTTGCTCTGTTGATTGTGTGAAAATCCCTGAGGAGCAAACCCTGTCACAACCATCCTTATAGATCAGTTGATTTTTATGCAAATATTTAAGGGGTTATCCAACCATAAGGTGATTTGAGTCCGTACCTGCCAGATAGTAATGGACATGCTTAGGAAACATCTGTCTTTGTCTTGGGGCTAAATGGCTGTGTTGTGAGATTACCATAACACCGTGTCTAACTTTTTGTGAACTGGTATTTCCTTTTTGAGTTTTCTTCTTTGCCTACAAATCCCATTATTCCATTTCCTCCCTCCCAAACATCAGCCCCCCCCACCCATTGAAAATTAAATGAGCTGCATCCATTCAAAAAGACCTGGGGTTTTCAATCAGGGTGCCTACATATGTTGTTTTAGTGGCAGATTGATCTCTCTCCCACCAAGCGATCCCTCCACCCATTGAAGCAGACAGGCTCCCTATCATCAGCTGACTAGTGAGGTCAGGTCTTGGCCACATTGCAACCTAGGAAAAATCTGAGACAACAGTCATTTTGTATGCTGTTAAAAATAAATATTGGGGTGAAAATCACATAAAAATTGGGAGAAAACTGTCACACACAGGTACAGACACTATATTATGAACTACACTAACTTTACAGCTCCTGTAGCATAGTCAAATAAAGGGGTATTCCAGGATTTTTTTTTAAGTCAATGCACATCTGTTTTTATGTAATTTAGTTTTATCATTAATTGTTATTTGTCAGTTGTATGTCATGTGTGAATGCATAAATATTCATTATTTTACTATTTTCTATGCCCTAACATTTGCCCTTATTCAATACGGCCTCTGTAGCATCAGACTTGGGCACTCTTAATAGTGTGCTATCTGTGATGGAAAGATAAAGAGAAAGTCTGTTGCGAAAGATAGTGAAAAGCAGTGTCAAAATCTAAGGACAGGAAAACAGAAGGACTATTGTGCAGTGCCTTTTCCATTTAGTAACAATTAGCTTATTATTGGACTTTTGTGGGGTAGTGGAATAGAAGCCAGACAGTAATATGAAGGACATAACCACAACTATGACTCTTAATCTACATGTTAAGGTGTAGGAGTAGTGATGCTCTGGAAAAGCAGGTGCATATTCATAGAGTTTAACCGATTTAAAGTAATGTAAGGCTGGTGTCTCACATAGCATTGCACTTTTATGTGGCATTTTCCCAAGTTTTTTAGCCAGCGCTTGTTTTGCTTGATAACACTGGGGCCAGATGTTAGCTGGAGGTAAATAGTTACATAGTTACATAGTTAATATGGTTGAAAAAAGACATACGTCCATCAAGTCCAACCAGGGAATTGAAGGGAAGGGTGTAAGGGGATAAGGGGAAGGGATGCAGTTTTATAATTCTGCATAAGCATTAATGTTATTTTGTTCCAGGAATGTATCTAACCCTGTTTTAAAGCTGATAATTGTTCCTGCTGTGACCAGTTCCTGAGGTAGACCGTTCCATAAATTCACAGTCCTCACGGTAAAGAAGGCGTGTCGCCCCTTTAGCCTAAAACTTTTCTTCTCCAGACGGAGGGAGTGCCCCCTCGTCCTTTGGGGGGTTTAACCTGGAACAGTTTTTCTCCATATTTTTTGTATGGGCCATTAATATACTTATATACGTTTATCATATCCCCCCCTTAAACGTCTCTTCTCAAGACTAAACAATTGTAACTCCTTTAATCGCTCCTCATAGCTAAGATGTTCCATGCTCCATATTAGTTTAGTCGCGCGTCTCTGCACCCTTTCCAACTCCGCAGTGTCCCTTTTATGAACAGGCGACCAAAACTGAACAGCATATTCCAGGTGAGGCCGTACCAATGCTTTATAAAGGGGGAGTATTATGTCCCTGTCCCTTGAGTCCATGCCTCTTTTTATACATGACAATATCCTGCTGGCTTTGCATGCTATTCTTTAGTCTGTGATCTACAAGTACACCCAGATCCTTCTCTACCAGTGACTCTGCCAGTTTAATCCCCCCTAAGACATACGATGCATGCATGTTAGGGAACTATTGGGTGGTGTTTTTTTCCGGACAAGTATTTTTCCTTGATAGATCTGTATTGTTTTTTTCCCACTAAAAATGCATGTGCAAATGTGTGCCATTTTTGTAAGTTCTTATTTAGTCTGTTGTCTGTTACATTCTTAAAGAACAATCCTTGAATCATATTATTATTGAATCACATGATTTGACATGGGAAAAACAACACATAATAAAATACCTATATTGAAATACACTGGCTCAGATTTGTGAACACTCACAAAAGTCTTATTTGCCCATAGCAACTAATTAAATTAAACCCGAGCTGTGATTGGTTGCAACATTTTTGACTTAACTACCATGACTGTCACGAATTATTTGCATCTCAGTTGTCATGTCCAGGTTAAGGATCAGTGTAGACCTGGTTCTAGACCCAATCACTATCCCTACCTAATAGGGCAATCTGAACTAAATGGCAGCCCCCCCCCTGGGACCTTTGTTGAACTAATTGCAGGGGCGTCAAGAAGCTTTAAGCAATCCAGGTCATTAAGACATGGGCAGAAACACTACCAAATCAAAAGTCAAAGAGTAAACAGAAACAAACCAGAGTGTCAAAGCCAAGAGGGTAATGTAGTACAAAATCAAAGCAAAACAAAGTCAGAACAGGCAAGGGTCGAACCTAGAGAGTGTCGACGTACAAAGTCAGCAGGCAGAGGCAAAGTCCGGAATAAGACAAATGATCAGGCCATAGAAGGTCAGAACAAATAAAGGAACTAAAGGAAACAGGAATGCTGGTGACAGGGTAAACCTCCTTCACAGGCATAGGCCAGATAGATACAGTCACAGATTTCCACCACTGCTTCTCAATCTATTTTTAAGGCTCGTTTATCCTTAAGGTCAATTTATTTTAATTTTATAACTTTAGCTTCCAAATACTTCCAATCCTCAAATCCTGGGCTTGCATAGTTTTTAGTTTTTGGTAGCAATAACACATAGTCATTATTATTAGTTCAGGAAATAAATGAAAGATAAAATGTAATAAGTTTTTAACTACAGCATGATCTTTGACAATTGGATAGGACCAGGTGTCACCTTATTCTAGATGATGAAGCATTAAAGAAAAAGCCAGAGAAGCCGTAGATGAAAAAGTAAACTGTTGTTATTTCTGTCAGCTTTGTACCTTCATAATATGTATATTATTTTCAATTATGCTACTAAAATAGAGCTGAGCGGGGGAGCACTCACGAAGTCCACTCACGGTTACAGTGCCAAGGATATCTTTATTCAGGTGCAAGTTACAACATCAGCCAGACGCCAGGTTCCCGTGACAGGGGTAAGCAGCTTTCACGCCCGCAGCTTTCACGCCCGCTCAAAGGGCACTTACTGTAAGGACATGCTGTGAGTTGTAGTCATGTGGTGAGGGAGATTGTCACCCCCCTACAACTCCCAGCATGTCCTTACTGTGAGGGCATGCTGGGAGTTGTAGTTGTGCAGCAGGTGACAGGCTTGTCAACCCCCCCTTACAACTCCCAGCATGCCCTTACAGTAAGGACACGCTGGGAGTTGTAGGAGGGGTGACAATCTCCCACACCACATGACCAACTCCCAGCATGCCCTTACTGTAAGGACATGCTGGGAGTTGTAGTTGTGCGGCAGGGGGCAGGTGACAGGCTTGTCACCCTCCCCCTTACAATTCCCAGCATGCCCTTAACGGTAAGGATATGCTGGGAGTTGTAGGCATATGGTGCGGGAGATTGTTACCCCCCCACTACAACTCCCAGCATATCCTTACTGTAAGGGCATGCTGGGAGTTGTGGTCATGCCTGGACGGGTGGCAATAAATGTATTAACCTATTTTTCTTTTCTTTTTTTTTCTCATTTCAGATCTGTGTATCTTGTGGACTACTTCGGATTCGGTGGACTGCTTCGATGACCAGCGTTTTTTAAAATCTGTTTAATTCTAATAAAATGGTTAACGAGGGCTTGTGGGGGAGTGTTTTTTGGAATAAATTTTTTTGAAACGTGTTGTTTTTTAAATTCATTTGACAGGCTTAGTAGTGGAAGCTGTCTAATAGATGGAATCCATTACTAAGCCTGGGCTTAGTGTTAGCCCCCAACACAGCTAGCGCTAACCCCCAATTATTACCCCGGTACCCACCGCCACAGGGATGCCAGGAAGAGCCGGTACCAACAGGCCGGGAGCATCTAATATGGCACTCCTGGGCCTAGGTGGTAACAGGCTGGGGTTATCTAGGCTGGGGAGGGCCAGTAACAATGGTCCTCGCCCACCCGGGTAATGTCAGGCTGTTGCTGCTTGGTTGGTATTTGGCTGAAAATAAAAATAGAGGGAACCCTATGCGTTTTTTAAAATAATTAATTATTTATGCAAAACAAATATACGATTCCCCCATTTTTATTTTTAGCCAAATACCAACCAAGCAGCAACAGCCTCATGTTACCAGGGTGGGCGAGGACCATTGTTACTGGCCCTCCCAGCCTAAATAACGCCAGCCTGTTACCGCCCAGGCCCAGGAGCACCATATTTGACGCACCAGGCCTGTTTGTTCCGGCTTCTCCTGGCACTCCTGTGGTGATAGGTACCGAGGTAATAATTGGGGGTTAGCTCTAGCTGTTTTGGGGGCTAACACTAAGCCTCAGCTTAGTAATGGATTCTTTCTATAATACAGCTTCCACTACTAAGCCTGTCAAGTAAATAAAAAAAAAACAACACATTTAAAAAAAAAATTATTCCAAAAAAAAAACACTCTCCCAAAAGTCCTCATTAACCATTTTATTAACATTAAACAAAAAAAATGCTGATCACTGTACTCCCCTGAAGTAATTGACAAGATACATGGATCTGAAATGAGAAGAAAAAAATGAGTAAGTACATTTAGGGGAAAAAAGTGGTCAAAAATAAAAAAAAAACACACACACACACACGTATATATATATATATATATATATATATATATATATATATATATATATATCACATTTTTTTCAAAGCTGCAAATTTGTGTTTTGAAGTCATTTATTGGTTTTCGCTCATGTGTGCAGAAAAAATGGTATATAAAAGTGATTTATTGGTTTTTACTTATGTAAGCCAAATTTATCAACCCACCATGATAGTATAAAAATGTGTCACATATAAGCAAAACCAAAAGCAAGAAAAAAATGCTTACAGAGCTCGCTTACCAAAGCAACGGTGATAAATGTCCCCAATTGTTTTTTTGAAACCACATCAAGGGGCATGGAAAAATGACAAATGTGCAAGCTAAACTCTTCCGCTAAAAACATGTACCACACATCAAGTCTCTTACCTCATTTCAAGGTAAAGGAAACCTAAGGCATTTGGTCTTATCACTTGTAACAAACCAAGATTAAAAGAGATATATGTTGAGAAAAACAGTCTTTGTAATGAACGCTTGTCTTGTTGGATTCCTTCTTCTGACTTCATTGCAGTTTTCTGGTGAGTTTTTACTATGTTTATATTGCATTGAAAACTGAGATGATATTATAATATAAAAGATTATATAGATTATATAGATTATAAAAAAAATATATACACACAAGTACAGGAACATTTATTTTCTGTTCTGATAAAATACATATGCAGAGTCCCAGTATTTGCAAAAGATGTGCTTTCTACAAATGACTAATTCTGAACAGCATATTTTTATCAGCTGGTCGCTATTAGTGAAGCAACCATCTGAAATACATACACATACAAAAATAACATAAAACATCCTGAAAACATGTAGAACCTTTGAAATATTAAACATATTTTCAACCTACTATATAGAGCAATATAAACAACTGTATCGTAAACAAATGCTTACCCAAATACATAACTGTTTAGTTTTAGTTTAGTTGCTTATTTCTTTTATTTTCCTTGTTTGATATTTAATTTTATGTAAATAATTTAACATATTCTAATTAAGTCTGTTGAACAGAGGGATGTAAAGTCATTGGAATACATTAAGTTTACAAAAAGCAAATGCTTTATGGGATATTGGAAGATACTGCATATACTTATCTAGCTTTGCCCGGCATCTTTGACATTGCTGCATTTTGGCCATAATTTTGTATCAGTATTTGTAAACCAAAACCAATTGTGAACCAAGACAGAAAAGGTATAATACATATTAATGAAAATATGGATGAAAATATCAACCAAAGTTCTGTAATGTCAAAGTTGCCTTTTGAGGTTTCTAAATAACATTGTACCAAATAGGTAGACAAAGCTCAATTTAGAAGCACTGCTGCTGGATTAGCACAGGCAGCCAAAGCTTTCATGTCACGATAAATGCACCCAGGTTGTTAGAAACACTAATAGAGATTTATTGTTCCATTCATGGTTAATTATACCTTTTTTGAACATTAAACATTTGATGAAATATTAATATGATAGACTGTTGCTATGCTTGCTACGTTGTAAATGTATGATAATAACTATGGCAGCACATTGTATTGTTAATAATGTTTTGGTAGAGTTTAGAATAAAAAATTGATACAAAAAGTTTACCCATACCAGAATTCCAAGTCTGTTCTACATTGCAAATTTTCATATTCTAATGCATAAATGACATTCTTTGTATAAAATGTTTTTAAAATAAAATGCCTTCAGCAATTAGTGCTTTGTGTATACAATCCTATTATTACTATATGAGTAGACATCCAACCATTTTGTTGCCAGACATTTTATTACAGCAACTATCCCCCCAAAAAGCCCATAAGGCTTGTAGAGAAGTAAACTTTCATAATATTACATGCTGCCATTTGTTTCCTCATGGATGCTCATGAATGTTATGACAGAAATCCCTGGGTGTGCTTTTTTTTTGTAGCAGTGTATATCGCACAGATCTATGAGGCATCCTTGTGCATTGGCCCTTAGTAAATGTTCCCATGTACACTACCATATTTGTCAGAGTTTTCAATTTAAATCCTCCAGTGAACAAATATCCATTCTATAATCTATATGATTGGAGTTCAGAAATCCATGGAGAAATTCACCTATTCATAACTTGGTCAAATACCTAGTAGAACACTAAAGCTAACATCTCCCCCACACGCAGGGCGTAGGGAAGTGGTGGGGGGCAATCAACTGTTTAGGTAGCTGGAGGACTTACTTTTGCTACCATGGCGTTTGTGGTTCTGCAATTGATAGAGCCTGTCTGTAGCAGGTTCTATTAATCAAGTACATAGAACAATGCAGTTTAATAGAAACATTAAAAAATAAGCATATTAAGTATTGCCACATGTGGAATTTTCTGAACTATTAACATATAACATGATTGATTATCTTGTATAGAGAATGGTTTAAATGTAAATAAATGACAAACACCAGAATTGCAGGTCTTTAATCATGTCATATCCCAGAAAAAATGGATTAAAAAGTCAAATCAACACCAAAATGGTATCAATAAAAACTTCAGATCACTCATATAGCCCCATACATGGAAAAATCTAAAAGTTAAATAGGTGAGAAAATGGCAATAAAAAAAAATCTAAAAATGTTCAAATTCTATAAAAGTAAAAAAACCCACAAACAATACAAATTGGGTTGCACCAATTGCAACCCAATTGCACCAACCTACATAATCAAGATACTAGGTTAGCTTATAGGTTAATTTGAATGCCCAGTTAATGGTGTAAACAATAACCCCCCCCCCCCCCCCGCAAAAAAATAAATAAAAAAAGCAGAATTGAATTTTTTATTTTTATTTCTTTTTATTTCACCCTACATATATTCACATTTGTTGACGCTTTGTAAATTGTGTAAATATGATATGTACAAATGTCTAACACATCAATTACCTGAATTGCATTGATATGTACACTGATGGTCTTGGAGGGAAACTGCTGGGAATATTATTTGGAATCTACATTTCTCACGGCTGCACTCATTATTCCCATAAGATCCTCTATTGCCCAGGGCTCCATGAGTAGTCAGTCCCCCCTTAGTTTACTTTATGTGACTAATAAACTGTACCACAGCTAATAACTGCATGTGTTTTTGCCTCAAATTACCGAAATTGCAGTCAAAATTGATGATGCAAATGACTGTAAAATGTGCAGGTTTTTGCAATACTAAGCTAAAGTACAGCTAATTAGCCGCAACTTGTGAGCGCAGCCTAAGACAAAAAAAAACAGTACTCAGTACAGAATTTTATTTATTTTTTTAAATCAACTGGTTCCAGAAAGTTAAACAGATTTGTAAATAACTTCTATTTAAAAATCTTAACCCTTCCAGTACTTATCAACTGCTGTATGCTCCACAGGAAGTTCTTTTCTTTAAAAAAAAAAAAATTCTGTCTGACCACAGTGCTCCCTGCTGACACCTCTGTCTGTCTCAGGAACTGTCAAGAGCAGGATAGGTTTGCTATGGGGATTTGCTTTTACTCTTGACAGTTCCTGAGACAGACAGAGGTGTCGTCAGAGAGCACTGTGGTAAGACAGAAAATAAATTAAAAAAGAAAAGAACTTCCTGTGGAGCATACAGCAGCTGATAAGTACTGGAAGGGTTAAGATTTTTAAATACTGCTATACTACTACTGAATAACACCACTATACACAGACCATTATCACCAATAATACCACTATACAAATGACAAATCATTTCATTACACCATGACCACTTATCACTGACATTACCACCATATAGTGACAGGATAATACTACCATACGGATACCGAATAAAAACCACAATACACAGACCAGTATCAACAATATCACCACTATACAATGGACAAATAATTGTGTTACACCAAGACTAACATTACCACCATATAGTGACAGGATAATACTACCATACTCAATAAAACTACTATTCAAAGACCACTATCACCCACAACACCACTATACAAAGGACAAATATTTGTACCACACCATGACTACATATTACCACCATAAAGTGACTTGATAAAACAACCATACTGACACTGAATAAAAACCATCTCTACACAGACTGTACAGACCATATCAGTTATTATATACAGTTACATCAGGTATAATAATGACTGAACAATAATTACTTTTTTTTTTTTATAGCACACACTACGTGGAACAACTCATGCCTAAATGTAGTGGTTTTCTCTAGAATGGACAAAGTGGAACTCTGCCGATACAGTCTGTTAAACAATTCTACTTTTAACCTGACGCTAGAAAGGGGCAACGATGGAAGTATGGAATGTTTGGTAGAAAGCATGGGTACAGAACTGAAATTACACAACTGGACAGACAAAACACAATGTAGTGTTTCTACATTTAATGGCACTTTTTCTTTAAGTCTTATTAACCTTAAAGGAAAACATTCTGGCAACTATGCTTGTCGTTTGAAAAAAATTTTTCCACCTCCTTTCAGTAATTCTATTATCAATAGGACACTTTTGTATGTCAATGGTAAGTACTCAATGTTCTCATATTATATCCTATAAATTTTGAGACTGTGAGGCTAAATTCATACATGGAATTTTTGGTGCAATTATTGATTCAACTTTTTAGCCAAAATCAAGAGTTCGTTCAACAAAGAGAAGTGTAAGAATAAATAATGCAGCAGGTACTGCCAAAATCACCAGCAGTATGACCACGCAGATGTGCGCAGTCGTAGACGGCAATGAAGTCTGGTGGCATTCTACTCAAGAATTAACATTTATTCTTCCTGCTTAATTCCACTTAGGAAATTTTGCAGTATGCACAGAGTTGCAGATTTGGCTGCAAGCAGAATTTCGCCGGCTGAAAGTGTGCAGAAATACTTATATGCAATAAGATGTCAGATCGCGGGGGTCCCGCTGCTGGGGACCCCCTGGATCTTGGCTGCTGCACCCTGTGATCATTACTGCACAGAGCAAGCTCACTCTGTGCGTAGTGACGGGCGATACAGGGGCTGGAGCAATGTGGCGTCACGGCTCTGCCCCCTTGTGACGTCACAGTCCGACCACTTAATGCAAGTCTGTGGGAAGGGGTGTGACGGCCGCCACGCCCCTACCTCAGACTTGTATTGAAGGGGCAGGCCGTGACATCATAAGGGGGTGGATCGGTGATGTCACGATGCTCCAGCACCTGTATCACCCGTCATTACGCACAAAGCAAATGATAAGTAATGATAAGGGGGTGCTGCAGCCAAGATCCCGGGGATCCCCAGCAGCAGGACCCGTGTGATCTGACCTCTTATCCCCTATAATTTGGATAGGGGATAAGATGTCCTGGGGCGGAGTACCCCTTTAAGTACATTCCCATTGCCTGCTCCCCGATGGTTATATGGGGCCTCCAGTATTCGGTAACTATTACACACAAGAAGAGAGGTTTAGGTTTCTACTATCCATGACTTTTAGGTTTCACTATGCATATACCATGAAAAGGGCACTCAATGCCAAGATCTAAAAGGGCATAGGAGGGGTCGAGTGCTGAGAGGAAATATTCAGTCTCCTTTTATGTTTTCCACTGCCAGCTCATCATTTGTAGGCATGAAGGGTGGCTCAGAGTGACTTACTGGACTGAGACAGCAAGACAGGCATGGAAGAGAAAGGCATGGTGTAACTGACTGATGGACAATGCCTACTGGCACTTTCTGAGTTGCATGTTATTGACAGGGTGACCTAGATACTGATAACTCAGGAGGATGTCAGGAGGAGTAAGGCAAGCATGGCTGACTGCTGACCCTGGCTGGCTGAAACTTGCTGGCACTCTCTGAGCTGTGTATTTTGAAGTAAGCGTTACTCTGCCTTAGGGCATCCAGTAATACAGTAAAATCTCTAAATTATCATTAAAATGACCCTCTGGTTCTTCAGATATGTACTCCAACATCAGATTAGAAAATTAAATTGCTGCATTGCTTGCCCGTCTGCCATAGCTCTTAAACCAAAATATATCCATTTGTTTTGGGGGTCTTAGTCCTGTATTCCCTGGTTGAGCAGTTGCTTAGTATTACAATTTCCAGAATGCATTACTTTCCCTCAGCTTTTCATATTCCACCCACCCTGCCTACTCTCCTTCCACAGCAGTTTCACACTATTTATTTCACAATATCAGTGAGGTTGCAACACCTACTGTAATCTTTCCCTGTCTGCTCCTATGTCTGCTACATTGTTAAGCACAAGGTAACATGCAATTTTTCAAAATCAAGGTAAAAATTTAGCAATTTTAGAATTCTGCAGAACAAATAAATTATGCAGATTGTTGTTGTGAAAAGGAAGAAAAACTAAAAAAAATAAAAAAAATCATAAAAAACAATAACAACATAATTTTTTTCTTGCCTCCCCCAAAAATTTTTAAAAACTGATCAAAAAAGTCAAATGTATCCCATAATAGTACCAATAAAATTTACAGCTTGTTTTGTTTTCTTAACAGCTATTTTTTTTTGTTTCCTCACACACAGCTCCATGAATCAAATGGTGCATGATAAACACACTCAAAACAGACAGGATAATCCTTTATTTAGACATGCGTGCAAGTCAAACAGCATAACTAGTGCCACACATGGACTATTTCCAAAAACTGCAGATTCGGGGTAATGAATATTCAATTTAATTATTCTATTAATACCTGCTGTGTTTACCTCTACCTTGCCTAATTCCTGTGAATCCTGTTGTGAATTCTAAACCCTGTTGTGAATTCTTTAAGAGGTGCAATTTTTCAAATGGGGGTGATATAAGGGAGTTTCTAGCATCTAGGCCTCTCAAATCCACCTTAGAAATAAATTGGTCCTTTGCTACATCAATTTAGGAAATTTTCATTAACCCCTTAATGACCGTTTTTTTTTTCTTTTTTGCACTTTCGTTTTTTGCTCCTTGCCTTTAAAAAATCATAACTCTTAAAATTTTTCACCTAAAAATCCATATGATTGCTTATTTTTTGCGCCACCAATTCGACTTTGTAATGACGTCAGTCATTTTGCCCAAAAATCTACGGTGAAACAGAAAAAAAAATTGTGAGACAAAGTAAATTAAAAAAAAACCGCTGTTTTGGAAATTTTGGGGGCTTCCGTTTCTACGTAGTACATTTTTTGGTAAAAATGACACCTTATCTTTATTCTGTAGGTCCATACGATTAAAATGATACCCTACTTATATAGGTTTGATCTTGTCGTACTTCTGGAAAAAATCATAACTTCATGCAGGAAAATTTATACATTTAAAATTGTCATTTTCTGACCCCTATAACTTTTTTATTTTTCCACGTATGGGGCGGTATGAGGGCTCATTTTTTGTGCCGTGATCTGAAGTTTTTAACGGTACGATTTTTCCATTGATAGGACTTATTTATCGCTTTTTATAAATTTTTTCATGATATAAAAAGTGACCAAAAATGCACTATTTTGGACTTTGGAATTTTTTTGCGCGTACGCCATTGACCGTGTGGTTTAATTAATGATATATTTTTATAATCCGGACATTTCCGCACGCGGCGATACCATATATGTTTATTTTTATTTACACTGTGTTTTTTTTTATGGGAAAAGGGGGGTGATTCAAACTTTTAATAGGGGAGGGGTTAAATGATCTTTATTCACTTTTTTTCACTTTTTTTTGCAGTGTTATAGCTCCCATAGGGACCTATAACACTGCACACACTGATCTTTTACATTCATCACTGGTTTCTCATAGGAAAACAGTGATCGATGATTCTGCCGCTTGACTGCTCATGCCTGGATCTCAGGCACTGAGCAGTCATTCGTTGATTGGACAGCGAGGAGGCAGGTAGGGACCCTCCGGCTGTCCTGTAAGCTGTTCGGGATGCAGCAATTTCGCCGTGGCTATCCCGAACAGCCCACTGAGCTAACCGGCACTTTTTACTTTCACTTTTAGCCGCGTGGCTCAGCTTTGAGCGCGCGGCTAAAGGGTTAATGTTACGCCGAGCGCTCCGGGTCCCCGCTCCTCCCCGGAGCGCTCGCTTCACTCTCCCCGCGGCAGCGCTCCGGTCACGTCCTCTGACCCGGGGCGCTGCGATTCCGCTGCCAGCCGGGATGCGATTCGCGATGCGGGTAGCGCCCGCTCGCGATGCGCACCCCGGCTCCCCTACCTGACTCGCTCTCCGTCTGTTCTGTCCCGGCGCGCGCGGCCCCGCTCCCTAGGGCGCGCGCGCGCCGGGTCTCTGCGATTTAAAGGGCCACTGCGCCGCTGATTGGCGCAGTGGTTCCAATTAGTGTGTTCACCTGTGCACTTCCCTATATCACCTCACTTCCCCTGCACTCCCTTGCCGGATCTTGTTGCCTTAGTGCCAGTGAAAGCGTTCCTTGTGTGTTCCTTGCCTGTGTTTCCAGACCTTCTGCCGTTGCCCCTGACTACGATCCTTGCTGCCTGCCCCGACCTTCTGCTACGTCCGACCTTGCTTTTGCCTACTCCCTTGTACCGCGCCTATCTTCAGCAGCCAGAGAGGTGAGCCGTTGCTAGTGGATACGACCTGGTCACTACCGCCGCAGCAAGACCATCCCGCTTTGCGGCGGGCTCTGGTGAAAACCAGTAGTGGCTTAGAACCGGTCCACTAGCACGGTCCACGCCAATCCCTCTCTGGCACAGAGGATCCACTACCTGCCAGCCGGCATCGTGACAGTAGATCCGGCCATGGATCCCGCTGAAGTTCCTCTGCCAGTTGTCGCTGACCTCACCACGGTGGTCGCCCAGCAGTCACAACAGATAGCGCAACAAGGCCAACAGCTGTCTCAACTGACCGTTATGCTACAACAGTTACTACCACAGCTTCAGCAGTCATCTCCTCCGCCAGCTCCTGCACCTCCTCCGCAGCGAGTGGCCGCTCCTGGGATACGCTTATCCTTGCCGGATAAATTTGATGGGGACTCTAAGTTTTGCCGTGGCTTTCTTTCCCAATGTTCCCTGCATCTGGAGATGATGTCGGACCTGTTTCCCACTGAAAGGTCTAAGGTGGCTTTCGTAGTCAGCCTTTTGTCCGGAAAAGCCCTGTCATGGGCCACACCGCTCTGGGACCGCAATGACCCCGTCACTGCCTCTGTACACTCCTTCTTCTCGGAAATCCGAAGTGTCTTTGAGGAACCTGCCCGAGCCTCTTCTGCTGAGACTGCCCTGTTGAACCTGGTCCAGGGTAATTCTTCCGTTGGCGAGTATGCCGTACAATTCCGTACTCTTGCTTCAGAATTGTCCTGGAATAATGAGGCCCTCTGCGCGACCTTCAAAAAAGGCCTATCCAGCAACATTAAAGATGTTCTGGCCGCACGAGAAATTCCTGCTAATCTACATGAACTTATTCACCTAGCCACTCGCATTGACATGCGTTTTTCCGAAAGGCGTCAGGAACTCCGCCAAGATATGGACTCTGTTCGCACGAGGCGTTTCTTCTCCTCGGCTCCTCTCTCCTCTGGTCCCCTGCAATCTGTTCCTGTGCCTCCCGCCGTGGAGGCTATGCAGGTCGACCGGTCTCGCCTGACACCTCAAGAGAGGTCACGACGCCGTATGGAGAACCTCTGCCTGTACTGTGCTAGTACCGAACACTTCCTGAGAGATTGTCCTATCCGTCCTCCCCGCCTGGAAAGACGTACGCTGACTCCGCACAAAGGTGAGACAGTCCTTGATGTCTACTCTGCTTCTCCACGTCTTACTGTACCTGTGCGGATGTCTGCCTCTGCCTTCTCCTTCTCTACAGTGGCCTTCTTGGACTCTGGATCTGCAGGAAATTTTATTTTGGCCTCTCTCGTCAACAAGTTCAACATCCCGGTGACCAGTCTCGCCAGACCCCTCTACATCAATTGTGTAAATAATGAAAGATTGGACTGTACCATACGTTTCCGCACGGAGCCCCTTCTTATGAGCATCGGATCTCATCATGAGAGGATTGAACTTTTGGTCCTCCCCAATTGCACCTCGGAAATTCTCCTTGGACTTCCCTGGCTTCAACTTCATTCCCCTACCCTGGATTGGTCCACTGGGGAGATCAAGAGTTGGGGGTCCTCTTGTTCCAAGTACTGTCTAAAACCGGTTCCCAGTAACCCTTGCCGTAACTCTGTGGTTCCTCCAGTAACCGGTCTCCCTAAGGCCTATATGGACTTCGCGGATGTTTTCTGCAAAAAACAAGCTGAGACTCTACCTCCTCACAGGCCTTATGATTGCCCTATCGACCTCCTCCCGGGTACTACTCCACCCCGGGGCAGAATTTATCCTCTCTCTGCCCCAGAGACTCTTGCCATGTCCGAATACGTCCAGGAGAATCTAAAAAAGGGCTTTATCCGTAAATCCTCCTCTCCTGCCGGAGCCGGATTTTTCTTTGTGTCCAAAAAAGATGGCTCCCTACGTCCTTGCATTGACTACCGCGGTCTTAATAAAATCACGGTTAAGAACCGCTACCCCTTACCCCTCATCTCTGAACTCTTTGATCGCCTCCAAGGTGCCCACATCTTCACTAAATTGGACTTAAGAGGCGCCTATAACCTCATCCGCATCAGAGAGGGGGACGAGTGGAAAACGGCATTTAACACCAGAGATGGACACTTTGAGTATCTGGTCATGCCCTTTGGACTGTGCAATGCTCCTGCCGTCTTCCAAGACTTTGTCAATGAAATTTTTCGTGATCTGTTATACTCCTGTGTTGTTGTATATCTGGACGATATCCTAATTTTTTCTGCCAATCTAGAAGAACACCGCCAGCATGTCCGTATGGTTCTTCAGAGACTTCGTGACAACCAACTCTATGCCAAAATTGAGAAATGTCTCTTTGAATGTGAATCTCTTCCTTTCCTAGGATACTTGGTCTCTGGCCAGGGACTACAAATGGATCCAGACAAACTCTCTGCCGTCTTAGATTGGCCACGCCCCTCCGGACTCCGTGCTATCCAACGCTTTTTGGGGTTCGCCAATTATTACAGGCAATTTATTCCACATTTTTCTACCATTGTGGCTCCTATCGTGGCTTTAACCAAAAAAAATGCTGATCCCAAGTCCTGGCCTCCTCAAGCAGAAGACGCCTTTAAACGACTCAAGTCTGCCTTTTCTTCGGCTCCCGTCCTCTCCAGACCTGACCCTTCCAAACCCTTCCTATTGGAGGTTGATGCCTCCTCAGTGGGAGCTGGAGCTGTTCTTCTACAAAAAAATTCTTCCGGGCATGCTGTCACTTGTGGTTTTTTCTCTAGGACCTTCTCTCCAGCGGAGAGGAACTACTCCATCGGGGATCGAGAGCTTCTAGCCATTAAATTAGCACTTGAGGAATGGAGGCATCTGCTGGAGGGATCAAGTTCTCCTGTTATTATCTACACCGACCACAAGAACCTCTCCTACCTCCAGTCTGCCCAACGGCTGAATCCTCGCCAGGCCCGGTGGTCTCTGTTCTTTGCCCGATTTAATTTTGAGATTCACTTTCGTCCTGCCGATAAGAACATTAGGGCCGATGCTCTCTCTCGTTCCTCGGATGCCTCAGAAGTTGAACTCTCTCCGCAACACATCATTCCACCTGACTGCCTGATCTCCACTTCTCCTGCCTCCATCAGGCAGACTCCTCCAGGAAAGACCTTTGTTTCTCCTCGCCAACGCCTCGGAATCCTCAAATGGGGTCACTCCTCCCATCTCGCAGGTCATGCGGGTATCAAGAAATCTGTGCAACTCATCTCCCGCTTCTATTGGTGGCCGACTCTGGAGACGGATGTTGTGGACTTTGTGCGAGCCTGCACTATCTGTGCCCGGGATAAGACTCCTCGCCAGAAGCCCGCTGGTTTTCTTCATCCTCTGCCTGTCCCCGAACAGCCTTGGTCTCTGATTGGTATGGATTTTATTACTGATTTACCCCCTTCCCGTGGCAACACTGTTATTTGGGTGGTCGTTGATCGATTCTCCAAAATGGCACATTTCATCCCTCTTCCTGGTCTTCCTTCTGCGCCTCAGTTGGCTAAACAATTTTTTGTACACATTTTTCGTCTTCACGGGTTGCCTACGCAGATTGTCTCGGATAGAGGCGTCCAATTCGTGTCTAAATTCTGGAGGGCTCTCTGTAAACAACTCAAGATTAAATTAAATTTTTCTTCTGCATATCATCCCCAGTCCAATGGACAAGTAGAAAGGATTAACCAGATCTTGGGTGATTATTTGCGACATTTTGTTTCCTCCCGCCAGGATGACTGGGCAGATCTCCTCCCATGGGCCGAATTCTCGTATAACTTCAGGGTCTCTGAGTCTTCCTCCAAATCCCCATTTTTCGTGGTGTACGGCCGTCACCCTCTTCCCCCCCCTCCCTACTCCCTTGCCCTCTGGTCTGCCCGCTGTGGATGAAATTTCTCGTGACCTTTCCATCATATGGAGAGAGACCCAAAATTCTCTCTTACAGGCTTCATCACGCATGAAGAAGTTCGCGGATAAGAAAAGAAGAGCTCCCCCCGTTTTTTCCCCTGGAGACAAGGTATGGCTCTCCGCTAAATATGTCCGCTTCCGTGTCCCTAGCTACAAGTTGGGACCACGCTATCTTGGTCCTTTCAAAATTTTGTGTCAAATTAATCCTGTCTCTTATAAACTTCTTCTTCCTCCCTCTCTTCGTATCCCTAATGCCTTTCACGTCTCTCTTCTCAAACCACTCATCCTCAACCGTTTTTCTCCCAAATCTGTTCCTCCCACTCCTGTTTCCGGCTCCTCGGACATCTTCTCGGTCAAAGAAATTTTAGCTGCCAAAAAGGTCAGAGGGAAAAATTTTTTTTTAGTGGACTGGGAGGGTTGTGGTCCTGAAGAGAGATCCTGGGAACCTGAGGACAACATCCTGGACAAAAGTCTGCTCCTCAGGTTCTCAGGCTCTAAGAAGAGGGGGAGACCCAAGGGGGGGGGTACTGTTACGCCGAGCGCTCCGGGTCCCCGCTCCTCCCCGGAGCGCTCGCTTCACTCTCCCCGCGGCAGCGCTCCGGTCACGTCCTCTGACCCGGGGCGCTGCGATTCCGCTGCCAGCCGGGATGCGATTCGCGATGCGGGTAGCGCCCGCTCGCGATGCGCACCCCGGCTCCCCTACCTGACTCGCTCTCCGTCTGTTCTGTCCCGGCGCGCGCGGCCCCGCTCCCTAGGGCGCGCGCGCGCCGGGTCTCTGCGATTTAAAGGGCCACTGCGCCGCTGATTGGCGCAGTGGTTCCAATTAGTGTGTTCACCTGTGCACTTCCCTATATCACCTCACTTCCCCTGCACTCCCTTGCCGGATCTTGTTGCCTTAGTGCCAGTGAAAGCGTTCCTTGTGTGTTCCTTGCCTGTGTTTCCAGACCTTCTGCCGTTGCCCCTGACTACGATCCTTGCTGCCTGCCCCGACCTTCTGCTACGTCCGACCTTGCTTTTGCCTACTCCCTTGTACCGCGCCTATCTTCAGCAGCCAGAGAGGTGAGCCGTTGCTAGTGGATACGACCTGGTCACTACCGCCGCAGCAAGACCATCCCGCTTTGCGGCGGGCTCTGGTGAAAACCAGTAGTGGCTTAGAACCGGTCCACTAGCACGGTCCACGCCAATCCCTCTCTGGCACAGAGGATCCACTACCTGCCAGCCGGCATCGTGACAGTTAATAGCGCGCGGCACCGCGATCAGTGTCGCGTGCTATTAGCAGCGGGTGCCGGCTTCACTATGACGCCGGGCCCGCCGTGATATGATGCGGAGTCACCATGGGACCCCGCATTATATCACGGGAGCGGGACCAAGGACGTACTCATACGTCCTTGGTCCTTAAGAGGTTAAAAAGGAGAAAAAAATTGTTTCTAAACTTCTAAGCCCTCTTACATTGTAAAAAGCATAAAAGGGCATTTAACAACAAAAAGTAAATATATTGCAAATGTGAATTATTAGCACATATATGTGGAATGACTATCTTTCTTAGGCTAGGTGTTCACACAGGTTATTTTCTGATGTTTTTTGGCAAACCCACTGCAGTCAGAAATGTATTCAGTGGGAAGGAGAAGTAGAAGTCCTTCTTTTATATTTTCCATTCATATTTATGGACATTTATCAACGGGTTTAGTCAGGTTTTCTTTACTATAATTGTCGCAAAATTGTCGCAACTGCGGCTACGCGATTTTTCGTGTGACATTTTGACTGGAAAGCGAGAAAAGCAAGTTTTCCAAAATTAACTACATTGTAATAATTTTAAAATGGACTACGGGTAGTCAGGTATTTATTAACTACGACAATCGCAACTGCGCAAAAAAAGTCGCAACAGGGTTAAAAATTGACTAAATTTACTCCAGCTCAAACATGGAGAAGAAAAAGCTACTACCAAAGTAAAAAAGGAAAAATTGCTTACGTGAAAGAAAATTATCAACAGGCTGAAACCAGTTGATAAATAAGTCACACATAAGCAAAAAAAAGTAAGGAAAAAATTACTAAAAAAAAAGAATACATAAGCGAACATTGATAAATGTCCCTCATTGAGTACACAATTTTCCAAAAAAAATGTAAATGTTTCCCTAAACAATTTTGAATAAAAACAAAGATCAGAAAATTGACTTTAGGGCTGACTTTTATAAAAGTGCATAAGGGCATTGAGAAAAAACAAAATGCTAACAAAAATGTACCCTTAAATAATATGCGTAGAACCTCCAACTTGTCCTGCAAAAAAACATGTAAACATATTGCTGGGAATTTATCATTATTTCAACAATTTTTTTTCTCACGTTTGCTTGTGTGAACATTGTGTGTACTTTCCCAAATTTATGGTGCATGTCCTTTATAAATAAATGGAGTTAGATTGTGCAAAAACTTTCTGAATTTTATATTGTCACATTTAATCAATTTCCACTGCAGAAGTCCAAGCAAATTCAACTTTATCCTGAAGAGTTTTACTAAAATAACTTGTATGTATTTGTTCATAACTTTTTTTTCTGATGGGTTCACACTGCATAGAATCCAATTGCTTGGTAATACCTTGAATGAATTTCTTAGTTACTATGTTTAACATTTTTATCCTAGATTTTGCTGAAGAACCCCCAGCTTGTAATATACTGTCATTTGTGGAAACATGGTTTTTGATTGGAGTCTCCCTCTTCCTGCTTGCATGTTTCATATTAGTGTTATTCATAAGCTCTAAAAGAAAGGTGAGTATTTACCACAAGTAATGAGGATTTTTAAGCACACAAAGGGGGTATTTATCATTAGTGCAGATTTTTGTGCAATGCGTAACCCTCTGTGCAAGTGTGCGGTTTTCGCAGTTGCAGTGCAAAATTTATTAGGTTGGGCACGTCATACATAGGCCATACTCAATTTTGCAGGTGCATGTCAGTTGATAAATTCCACCCATAGGGTACGTTCGCATGTACAGGATCTGCTGTATCTTTTTCTGCATATTTTCTGCAGCTGATTTTTTTTCAAAGTAAGATTTTATTAGAAGTTTACTTCTTAGAAGTTTTTCAATAGAATACAAAAAAGAAAAGCGGGCACTACAAAGGTCTACATTAGTAAACTAACAACAATCACGAGGCAAGTTAAGGTTATGTGACAACAATGAATCACTGCAGGCACTAGGTATATGAACAATTGGTTCAAAGATATTGAAACACATGTGGAAGCAGTTATCGTGATTGATGTAAGAGACAATGTCTATCAATTTGTGCCATTAACAATTAATGAAACAAAAGCTAAAGCTGGCCAGGAGAAAAAGTGGAGAAAGGGAAGAGAAAGGGGCAGAAGTAGAGAGCAGCAGGGATGGAAGGGGAAGAGGAGGGGCGAGGATGGGAATGGAGGTGTAGAGAGGACAAGGCATGAAATAGAGTCGAGAGGGTGAACTTACCCCATAGTAGAACTATGCTCAGACGTCCGAGACACCCGTTATGGAAGGTAAACATATCCGACTTATAAAGGCAAGTGATATGGATAAGCAAAACAGGGCGTGGATGTAGGTTACCAGGCATCAATAAGCCAAGTACATGGATGCGTAGTCTGTGGAGGTGAGGAATAAGGTCCAGGGGCACCAGACTGTGATATATTTGGTCAATTGATTAGATGAGTCTGCTAGTAGTTCCTCCATCCTGTGTAAGTGTGCTACTTCCCAGAGTCAGGATGAAACATTTGGGGGGATGGGGGACTTCCACAAATGGGGTATCAGTGTTCTTGCCGCTAGGAGAAGGAAAGATATCAGTCTGACTGTACCCTGTGGCATGGAGAGAAGCAGGGATTCAGGGGTATGTGGAATACGTATGGATGTAATACGATATATGATCCGATATTGAGTGCTTTAAGACCCTGTACCATCTTGTCAACACTTTATAGTTAATCTACTGGGCCTTGCATGAGATGGAGGTATGGTGGCACTGGGCTAGAGCTCTAGTCCAGTCTGCGTCAGGAGTTAGATATCCCAGTTCATTTTCCCAACCCTTTCTGTATGGGAGTGGTTTGTCTGTGTATGCTTCGAGCACAAGGGGATGGAGTATACTAATAGCATGAGGCACAGCTTCCCACAAAGTGCATAAGTGTTCAAACTTAGTAAGTCATTTATGCAATCACAGCGTCTGCACGTTTGCGGAGTAAAAATGATGTAGCTGAAAGTATTGAAAGGTTTGTAGAGGTGTTGGGGGTTACCTTGCAGGAAATCCGACAGTCTCAGTGCTGATCAAGTTGACAGATCGAGAAAGGTCACTCCTGAATCCTTAGTAAAGGTTAAGAACGAGTGAGTAGAGCAAAAGGGTGGGAAGGCAGGATTGCCAAACAAGGGTACAAGTGGGCCGTCAGGGCGAGAGAGAGCGGAGTGGTTCATGTAGGAAGCACGGGCTTTGGCTATGGAGGTCAAGATGGGAGGGAGGTCATGAGGCACGCTAGAGATAGAGGAAGAGCAGCGGGGGAGCCACATCAGGGATTGAGTTCTATGTCAGATATTGACACTTCAAGTTGGATCCACTGTTTATAACAGCGATGATGGAAACAGTCTAGGACCCTAGTCAGAATCACGGCTAAATAATAGGAGAGATAATCTGGGAGGGCCAAAACCTCATTAGTCTGAGACCAGATCAGAATGTGACGTGCTAGGAGAGCAGTGATCTCTCTAAAAAAGGCACGAGGTAGATGTATCAGTATACAGGAGAAGAGGTATTGGGAGGACGTTCATTTTAAAAATGTTTATCCTACCCAGCCAGGAGAAATCTCTGCACTCCCATCTAGACAGGTCAGATTTCAGTGAGAGGAGGAGGGGTGGGAAATTTACTTCATACATATCTGACAGACCTGTGGGGACAAAAACACCTAAGTATTTGAGGGAGCTCGATTGCCATTTAAAGGGGTATGAAGTCTTCAGGTGATGTACAATGGAGGGGGGCAGGGTAATGTTAAGAGCCTCACATTTAGAGGGGTTCAACTTAAAATTGCTTTACTCAGAGTATTGGTGGATTGTTCGCATAAGGGAGGGGAGGGAAGTGATAGGGGACGATAGGTAGAGAAGAATGTCATCTGTGAAAGCTGAGCATTTATAATGGTAGGAGGAGATAGAGAGGTCCTTGATGTTAACATTCTTGCGTATTGCATCAAGAAGATGTTCCATACAAAGGACATAAAGGAGCGGGGAAAGGGGGCATCCCTGTCTCATCCCATTACCAATCGTGAATGGATCAGAAAGTTGGCCATTTATCCGCAGCTGGTCCTGAGGGTGTGAATCTAGAGCCATGCAAGCTAGCATAGAGGGGAACAGTCCGATTTGTTTAAGGGTTTCCACGAGAAAGCCCCAGTCTACACAGTCAAAGGCCTTTTCTGCATCTAGAGACAGCAGAAACAGAGAAGTTTTATGGACGTGGGCATAGTGAATTGCTGAGAAGGTGCGAAGGGTGTTATCCCTAGCTTTTCTGCCTTGGATGAAACCTACTTGATCCGGGTGTACTAGGGCTGTTATATGGTAAGCCAGTCTTTTAGAGATGAGTTTGGCGAAAAGTTTGGTATTGGTATTGATTAAAGAGATGGGTCTGTAACTGGGGCATAGCAAGGGATCCTTGCCTTCTTTTGGGATTACTGTGGTATAAGCTTTCAGGAAGGATTGAGGCGAGGGAGGTGCATCAGAGATATAGTTGAAAGCCAAAAGTAAGGGGGGAGATAGTTCAGGTCTGAGGGACTTGAAAAATTTAGCTGTGTACCGATCCAGACCTAGGCTCTTGCCAGCAGGTTACGAGGAGGTTTCAAGTTCCTCAGAGGTGAATGGAGCTTCCAGAGCTTGAATCGAGGCAGACAAAAGATGGGGAAGTGTCATGTCAGATATGTATTGTGAAAAGGAAGGGACAGTAGGGGGGGCAGATGCCAGGGTGTGGGGTTTTGGTAGGTTGTACAAAGAGGCGTAGTATTGCCTGAAAGTCTCAAGTATATCTGGCGTAAGGGAGGAAGGCAGACCGTTAGATTGTTTAATGGTAGAAATAAATAAGGAAGATTTTTTTTTTCTCACAGAGAGCATTAGCTAACAATCATCCAGACTTATTTCCCCATTCATAAAACAGTTTACCTGTATTTCTGATTCATCAGGTCCCAGTAAACCATGTCCTACTGTGTTTGTTTGTGTAATGTTTCTAAAGTGCTTTAGTTGTTGCAAGAGGGACACCATTTTAGCCGAGTGTTCTCTCTTAAGACGCGCCCCATGCTTCACGAGGACTCCTCAAAGAACACACTTCAAGGCTTCCCATTTAATTAATGGTGGAGAGGCATCAAGGAGATGATCGGTTTGGAAGTGCTCTATAGATTTCTTAATATCTTGCAGGCATAGAGTATCTAACAGGAGAGATTCATTAAGTCTCCATGAAGAACAGGGTTTGGCATAGAGAAGAGAGCCGGAATGTACATGTGACAGGGGCGTGGTCGGATAAGGTTACTACACCTATTCTGGAACCAAGTACAGTGGGTAGCATATGATGGGGGCAGAAGATATAGTCGATATGACTATATACATGATTAGGATGTGAATAGAAAGTGTAGTCACGATCCTGGGGATGTAGGGTCCTCCACTCATCACTAAGTTTTAGGGAGTGCAGTTTCCTTCTGAGAGCACAAAGTTTACTATGAGATAGGCTTGCATGACCTGAGAAAGTGTCCACCTGAGGGAAAAGGGCTAAGTTAAAATCGCCACACAACAAAATTGGGCCTGATACAAAATCTGTCATTTTATCCAATACTCTCAGAAAGAAAGACACTTGATTCCTTTTGGGAGAGTATATTGTTGCTATAGTGAAAGATTGGCCCGAGACCTCACAATTTGCAAAGGCATAGCATGCATCAGGATCAAGGGAAGAGGAAGTGATTGTAACTGGGAGAGATCTGTGGAACACCACTGAAACTACCTTCATCCTGGCTTCGAGGTTGACACTGTGAAGCCAAGTTGGGTAGTATTGATTATTTAGTCTAGGGAGATGACCTTCCTTGAAGTGGGTTTCCTGTATATTTTATCACAGCCCTGTCAGGACCCTTGTAAACAAATAATAATTAAAACTTAATATTTATTGATATGCATTAAAATGTAAAATTTCAACAAATTGTGATATACACTCGTGATCACCCAAATAAATCAAATAATAATAACGAGGTATTGGACCACAGACCTATAATACCCAATTTAACAGGTATCAGATAGAGTTAATGACAACTAATATCTGCAGTAATCCTGTATATGGTGAGAGTGTGAGATATCACCGTCCCCCAGGCTACACGAGCAGAGGGAATATCACACTTCAATTCCTCAGTTGCCAATACATAGGTAGTATGATATAGTTATCAACAACACAACACCCAGTTGTGCAAACAGCTCAAAATAATGTTTGACAACACAGGGTTAGGCTCACCATTTGTTCAGGTATAGTAAATCCAATATCACCTCATGTGCATAAAGTGAAAAATAATGTTTAAAATGTACATTACAGTTCATGATCCATTAGTTCCGACGCGTTTCTCCCTTTAATAGCGGGGTTTATCAAGGAACGTTTGTAGGAATAGTCCAATAAATAAAGACTTGTGTCAGGAGTATAAGCTAGCTCACAATGAGCATCAGTCTGCCTGCATGGTAAAGAAACAGTATGATCAGATATATACATAAGAATATGTATGCAGTAAGATCAAGCATATGCATAAGGATATGCTGCCATAATTGGTTCCGATTGAGGCACATGTACATACCTCACTCCTAAAGGCTGTATGGGATATCGATAGCGGCGCCCGATGTGCACCCCGGTCCACTGTTGGTCTGCACAGCTGAACCGCATGTCCCACACTGTCATGTTTAAATACCTTCTAGCTCGTGGCAGATGCCGCCGGGTACTTCTGGTGACGTATAGTCACTTCCGGTCCCACGCGCGTCATGCCACGGCTATTACAGAGATATCTGGTTAGTATCCGCAGTATCTTCTAGCAGATCTTTACCTCTATCAGAGGAACTAGATCGCCATATTAAGGATACTGTTTTACCCGTCTGCCTACATTATCACAAGCCTAGATGTTGGCCCTGTATAGTGACGTACAAGGTCATGTGATAGTCACATGATACACTCTCATGTCGGCATTCATGAGGCGTCCCGTTACCACGGTTACCCGAGACATATCCTCTATCCTAGTTTTACACACTGTTTCTCAGTATTGCAACAATTCTGCAGGAAAGACATTAAATTGGGTTAGGTGTAGATGGACGGACGAGGCTGATGGTATATATTTATATATATATATATATTATAGAGACCAGAGTTGACCAATTGGTGTAATGTATAGGGAAGATGGAAGGTACTGCATCTTAGCTATATCTAGGTTAATAAAGGATATTTTTCCTGTAAAGCCAGGATATGAATATGTTGTTTGTGGTGGGAGAATGGAATTTGGGATCATTTTTCTGGTGTGTTGAAACCCTTGACATTAAGGGTTGCCAGTGTGATATCAGCCGCCATGTGGGTGCAGTGTATGATGAGTCCACTTACCACGGGTGTCTCGGGTTGCCAGCACAGTCCCTGCGCAGGGCAGATAGAGGGAGGAATCGCTACTCCTACAGTAGGGAAGAAAACAGAGAAAGCAAGGGTAAGAAAGGAGTAAGGGAGAAAAAAGTATCAATAAGGGAATGGGTACATGGGGTCTAAAAAATTAGGCCATAAGGGCCGGTAACAAGGTCAGAACCAGTCCAACCTCAAGCTAAGGTGGGAATTGTAGAAGGTGCGCCTAATCTGAGGCGTGGTGAAAAGGGTTAGTAGGGATAGTAACAAATAATATGCAATGCGGGGGGGGGGGGTATAGCAAAACTACTCGGGTGCTAGCAAAGGGTGCAAAGCTAACAGCAGCAAATAGCCAATGGGCTATAAAACAGTGACAAAATATTGGGAGGCATGAACAACTAAAATCGTCAGGTAACATGGGGAAGAGGCAGATATAATGTAAGAATACTACGGTTGAGGTAACAGAATAGTCAACATCAATATTATCAAAGATTATACGATATGTTCCGGGATTGTAGCTGAGGGGCAATAAGCCCAAATCAGGGAGCTACAACAGAGGAAGAGCAGAGGAGAAAAGTCAAACTACTTAGCAGGTTTGCTTGTTCAGGTTTTTCCCTTGCTCCTCTGAGGGAGAGGTGTTAGAGAAGCGCCAGCTGACCAGCCATCAGTGGTCAGTCTCTTGTCAGGGGCCTTTGGTCTTTGAAGAGAGACAGGGAGGAATAGGCAGTCCCAATCTGGCAAGGGGACCGGAGGTAGCTTGAATGTAGATAGAAAGTGGCGGAGGTCATCTGGTCTTCGTAATATGGCAGAAGTGGAGCCATGTCTAGCAGTTAGAGAGAATGGGAAACCATGCGGTAGGTAATCTGGGCATTTTGCAGTAGTTGCAGTAGAGGTTTCAGAGCTGCTCGCAGTTTGAGAGTACAGAGGGATAGGTAAAGGAAGAGATATATCGGTGTTCCGTTATAGGATAGGTTGGGGAGGCATCGTGCCTGCCTCATTGTGTCATCCTTGATCAAGAAATTATGGACCCCACAAATAACATCCCTGGGTTTCTTAGGGTTAGGGTCTTTGGCTTTAAGGGCCCTGTGGGCTCTGTCAAGTTCCAGAGGTGTGTCCTGGGTCTTTGGAGGATCTTATTGAATAGTTGTTGGAGAGTAATTGGGATTTCTTGTGGAGGAACAGATTCCGGTAGTCCTTTGACCCTAGTATTGTTCCTTTTGTTCCTATTTTCTAGATCATCAAGGTGTTCAATTTCAGTAGCTTATTGAAGAGAGAGATGTTTGGTGATTTCCTGCAGTTCTTGGATTTGTGCAGACACAGAGGTGCGGAATTCTTCAAGCTGGTGAACTTGTTATGACAGGCTGGACACCTCAGCTTTGACTGGTTTGAGGTCTTGCCTCCAGGCTAATTTTAAGTCAATAGCTAAAGTGGGCATGTCTGATTTAGTAGGAAAGAGTGCCAGCAGGGTTTGCAGTTCTAGATGTTTTATTAAAGTATTGACTACCATTTCAGGACACGGGAGAGTGGGATCATACTCTCCGTCATACAGGTAGCAAGAGAAGAAAGTATGTCAGTAACAGCATGTTGAGGCTGGTATGTGGTATGCAGTTGGTCAGACAATGATAATGGTGGCTGATTGGAGTGGGCCTGCACAGCAAGGGTTGTCCTCATCGCTTCAGTAGGAGTAGGGTAGTAATTTACCATTGGTCTGGAGGACGCCATTACAGTGGTGGCCGTGGTACAGATTGACACAGCGTGGGCTTCACTCCCTGCATAAGATGGAGGATGCAGGGAAGAGGTCTTGCGCCACTGTGCCTGAGTGTCTGCAGAGCTCTTGTGGGTCTTGTCATGTTTGCGGCATTCCGGTTGGGCTACTGGTGAGCAAGGAGCTGGGAGGGATCTTTGGATCCAGAGGACGTCAGAGCATGCTGAGCTGACAGGCGGGTGGCCGTGGCTCTGACATCTGAGCTGTAGCGGGCGGGATGCGGGGCTGGAAAAAGCCAGTGATCAGTCGTTGTGGGTTGCAGGCACTTTGGGCTAACTTTTTCCGGCTTCTCCCCCGAGATTTGCCTCTCATAAGATAAGCCTTTAGAAAGCGGCCCAGGCAGAAGCTCCTAGTGCGTCTGGCTCATCTCAAGCATGGCGAAGCCACGCCCCCTCTGTAGCTGATTTTGCTATCCATTGAAGTTAATGGGTATCAAAATCAGCGGCACAAACATTGCACCAAAAATATGCAGCAGATCTTGTACGTGTGAACATACCCTTAGGGTACGTTCACACGTACAGTATCCTACGCAGATTTAATGCAGATTTTAGTGTAAACTAAATAACTGAGCACAGCTTTAAATCTGCAGCTACAAATCCTGCGCATCAAATCTTCGCAGGATACTGTACGTGTGAATAGACCCTTAGGCTATGTGCACATGTTAGAATTTCTGTGCGGAATAGCGCTAGGAATGTCTGTACGGAAATTCCGCTGCAGCAGAGTCCCAGTGAATTCAACGGGATTCTGCTGCTCTGTGCACACAGCGGAATTTGTTCATTGTTCATTCTTTGTGCGGAGACTGCATGGAATGTATAGCCGTGTATGAGACAGCACATTCCTGTGAGGTCCCTAAATGTTTAAAACAAACAAAAACATTTGTAGACATTCCCTTTAAGGCTCTTGTGAAAATGTAAGCCATATAACTGTTAATACAATTAAAAGGAACCTTTCATTTGGAAAATGTAGTCAAATTTGTAAAAAAAAAAGCATATTATACAGCAAGAGGAGATGAGCAGACTGATATATAGTTATGTGGGGAAAAGATTTAGAATAATTTGTCGTTAATTCATGGAAATCTATGCCTATTCTGGGCTAAGGTGTTATGTGGGCGGTCCTACTCTCTAAAAGTACTCGTATACACAGACAACTGTCAATCACTATATACTACTTATCCCAGAAGGAGCACAGATTTACAGTACTGTGCAAAGATTTTAGGCTGGCATGGAAAAATGAAGCAAAGTAAGAATGTTTTCAACAATATAAATGTTAATAGTTTGTTTTGTTTTCTTTTATCAACTAACAAAATTCAAAGTGAATAAACTAAATCAGATCAATATTTGGTGTGACCACCCATCATCCATTTTTGCACAAATTTATAGGACAGGAGAGAGCACAAAGGAAACCTATCAGACAGAAGAGAGTACAGAGGAGCACTATCAGAGAGGAGAGAGCACAGAGGAGTATTATCAGACAGGAGAGAGCACAGAGGAGTCCTATCAGACAGGAGAGAGCACAGAGGAGTGCTATTAGACAGGAGAGAGCACAGGGCAGTACTATCAGACAAGAGAGAGCACAGAGGGGTACTATCAGACAGGAGAGAGCACAGAGGAGTCCTATCAGAGAGGAGAGAGCACAGAGGAGTATTATCAGACAGGAGAGAGCACAGAGGAGTCCTATCAGACAGGAAAGAGCACAGAGGAGTCCTATCAGACAGGAGAGTGCACAGAGGAGTACTATCAGACAGGAGAGAGCACAGAGGAGTACTATCAGACAGGAGAGAGCACAGAGGAGTACTATCAGACCGGAGAGAGCACATTTACCATGTTAAATGACACATTGACAAAGTTAAGTTATGTTCCCGGGCAACACCACCTTTCTCCGCTTATGTTACGCTGTTAATTGACACACATGGCTCGTTCATGGCTTTCCTGTGTGCTTCATTTGCGCACGCTGTCTGCAATATGTCTATGCATATTTCTATGTGAGATGTGTGCATTGAAAGCCCAGATTCTTGAGCAAATTGCAAATTGGGATCTACTAGTCTAAGAAAATTCCTGGGGCAGATGTGAATCAGGATGAAAGTATGGAAGTACAGAAAAATAAGGCATTTCAGGGGTTGACAGGAGATGGTGTATGGAAAAAATTGTCAGAGAAGCTAGTCCTTTCCCCCAAATGTTTGCCAATTTGGCAAATGAGACAATTGTTAGTTCAAAGGTAACATTGCTCCCACAAGAAAGTTTCATTGACAGCCAGGCTAATGTTTGCTTAATTAAGTAAGGCAATCGGAGTGCAGAGCAGGTCTGAGAGGTTCTGACAGTAGCAGATAAGGCAATCTATCACAAAGGAACAGCTTGAGTTTGACATATCGCGGATCAGGTAGAACCCAGAGGTCATGGTGCAAATTGGCCCCAATTACATATTTAGAGGTAGTTTAGGGTCTGTTAAAATTATTTTAAAGGGGTGCTCCGGTGGAAAACATTTTTTTTAATCAACTGGCTCCAGAAAGTTAAACAGATTAGTAAATTACTGCTATGAAATAAAATCTTAATTCTTCCATAACTTGTCAGCTGCTGTATACTACAGAGGAAGTTAAGTTTTTCTTTTTCTGCCTGACCACAGTGTTCTCTGCTGACACCTCTGTCCATGTCAGGAACTGTCCAGAGCAGGATAGGTTTGCTATGGGGATTTGCTCCTACTCTGGACAGTTCCTGACACAGACAGAGGTGTTAGCAAAGAGCACTGTGGTCAGACAGAAAAGAACTATCAACTTCCTCTGGAGCATACAGTAGCTGATAAATAAGCTGATAATTTTTACAAATATATTTATCATTCTGGCACCAGTTGATTTAAAAAAAAAGTTTTCCCACTGGAGTACCCCTTTAAGGACTTAGGGTATGGATTTAAAATGTACTATGTTTAAATACTATCTGTACCACTACATGTAGATTTGAAAAGTTCACTAAACCTCAAGTCCTAAGGTGAGATTTACTACTACAAATATTGACCCTGAGTTAGTAAGAGTGGAGTGTAGTTTTCTTTGTGGGTTTTAATTACCTAAATTTTTTCCCCCACGGTATTTACTAAGATTTTCCTACATTTAGATTTGTTTACACATGTTCTGATCTGTCTGGTTTTCCTCAGCTCAAATTTGCTACATTTTCTGTGGAAACCTTAGTAAATATGTTGAGTTTTAGTGAAAAGGTTGGTACACGCCCACTTACCGGTTTTCTCAGTAAAATGGAGAGCTAGTCGTTTTTCTTTTCAGTCCTGGCGCACATTCTGGCGCAAAAAGAATTGCTGGTGCAATGCACCAGAATCTGGTGCATAAGCCAACACAACATGTAGGGTTTACAATAGTAAATCAGGGCCATTGTGTTTGTGTATGTTGTTTTCTGCTTAGTGTCCCTCACAAAGAGCCTCAGCTAACATCTGCTATCTTTAAAATGGCTGCTGAAGCTATGTGCATAGGCTTTTATATTGGCTTTGACATCACCACTACACTGCCCCCTGATTGGCTAAGTAAGGGAGACGTTGAAAGGGCATTATGGGACTCCTCTTCCTCTTTGTTATGTAGCTAATATTATTTTAGCAGGTTCTGCTGAGCCAACCCACCCAATGTTCAAGTTCTAGCCATACTGAACTTTTAGCAAAGTTCTGACCAAATTTTAAGTAAAGTTTTGACTGAACTCGTATTCTAATCGAAAGTTTTGTAATTTGTTTCCCTATGTTTGGTCACTTTTTGCAACAGAAATGTGTAGAAATGTTTGCAATTATTAACAGTACCTGTTTTTGATAGCATTGCAGGGAATGCGTTGCTAGAAATATGCAGCTGACGGAGCATAATGGTGAATATATGCACATGGCTTCTGTCCCTCTTCCAAAATACATTGCGCATTAAGGTAAGATGGGCTAATAAATTGGCTGTCACGATTCGGCTGGCTGGAGGTGGATCCTCTGTGCCAGAGAGGGATTGGCGTGGACCGTGTCGGTGGACCGGTTCTAAGTTGCTACTGGTATTCACCAGAGCCCGCCGCAAAGCGGGATGGTCTTGCAGCGGCGGTAGCAACCAGGTCGTATCCACCGGCAACGGCTCAACCTCTCTGACTGCTGAGATAAGCGCGGTACAAGGGAGTAGACAAGAGCAAGGTCGGACGTAGCAGAAGGTCAGGGCAGGCAGCAAGGAACGTAGTCAGGGGCAACGGCAGGAGGTCTGGAACACAGGCTAGGAACACACAAGGAAACCCTTTCACTGGCACAATTGCAACAAGATCCGGCAAGGGAGTGCAGGGGAAGTGAGGTATCAGTAGCGAAGTGCACAGGTGAAGGTACTGATTAAAACCTCATGCGCCAATCAGTGGCGCACCGGCCCTTTAAATCGCAAAGACCCGGCGCGCGCATGCCCTAAGGAGCGGGGCCGCGCGCGCCAGGACAGCACAGACGGGGAACGGGTCTGGTAAGCGAGTCGGGATGCGCATCGCGAGCGGGCGTGTCCCGCATCGCGAATCGCATCCCGGCTGGGAACATTATCGCAGCGCACCCGGTCGGCAGGTCTGACCGGGGTGCTGCGAATAGGAGTACCCTGTGAGCGCTCCGGGGAGGAGCGGGGACCCGGAGCGCTCGGCGTAACAGTACTCCCCCTTGGGTCTCCCCCTCTTTTTGAAACCAGAGAATTTGAGGATAAGATTCTTGTCCAGGATGTTGTCCTCAGGTTCCCATGATCTCTCCTCTGGGCCGCAATTCTCCCAATCAACCCAAAATTTTTTTTTACCTCTGACCGTCTTGGATGCCAGAATTTCTTTCACCGAAAAAACGTCAGAGGACCCGGAAACTGGAGTGGGAGAAACAACTTTGGGAGAGAAGCGGTTAAGGATGAGGGGTTTAAGGAGAGAGACATGGAAAGCATTGGAAATACGGAGAGAAGGAGGAAGAAGGAGTTTGCAAGAGACAGGGTTGATTTGGCACTTGATTTTGAAAGGACCAAGATAACGTGGTCCCAGTTTATAACTGGGGGCACGAAAGCGGACATACTTGGCGGAGAGCCATACTTTGTCTCCGGGAGAAAAAATGGGGGGAATTCTTCTTTTCCTATGGGCATGTTTTTTCATCCGGGATGAAGCCTGTAAGAGAGAATTTTGAGTCTCTTTCCATATGGTGGAGAAGTCCCGAGTCACCTCATCAACAGCGGGCAAACCAGAGGGCATGGGAGTGGGAAGGGGGGGGGGGGTGAAGAGGGTGACGGCCGTACACCACGAAGAATGGGAATTTAGCGGAAGATTCAGAGACTCTGAAATTGTACGAGAATCGGCCCATGGTGGAAGATCTGCCCAGTCATCCTGGCGGGAGGAAACAAAATGTCGCAAATAGTCACCCAGAACCTGATTAATTCTTTCTACTTGCCCATTGGATTGGGGATGATAAGAAGACGAGAAGTTTAATTTGATTTTGAGCTGATTACAGAGGGCCCTCCAGAATTTAGTCACAAATTGAACGCCTCTATCCGAGACGATATGCGTGGGCAGCCTGTGAAGGCGAAAAATGTGTATAAAAAATTGTTTCGCCAACTGAGGCGCAGAAGGAAGACCTGGAAGAGGGATAAATGGGGCCATCTTGGAGAATCGATCAACGACCACCCAAATAACTGTGTTGCCATGGGATAAAGGTAAGTCAGTAATAAAGTCCATACCAATCTGAGACCATGGTCGTTCAGGAGCAAGCAGAGGATGGAGGAAACCAGCAGGCTTCTGGCGAGGGGTCTTATCGCGGGCACAGACTGCACAAGCCCACACTAAATCAACAACATCAGCTTCCAGGGTAGGCCACCAATAAAATCGAGAGATGAGCTGGATGGATTTTTTGATGCCAGCATGGCCTGCGAGGTGTGAGGAGTGTCCCCACTTGAAAATCCTGAGGCGCTGGCGTGGAGAGACGAAGGTCTTCCCTGGAGGAGTTTGTCTGATGGAAGCTGGAGAAGTGGAGATCAGACAGTCCGGAGGAATAACGTGTTGCGGGGAAGCTTCCACTTCAGAGGCATCCGATAAACGAGAGAGGGCATCAGCCCTAATGTTCTTGTCAGCAGGGCGAAAATGAATTTCTAAGTTAAAACGGGCAAAGAACAACGACCACCTAGCCTGGCGAGGGTTCAGCCGTTGGGCAGACTGAAGATAAGAGAGATTCTTGTGATCAGTGTATATAATAACTGGATATTTGGATCCCTCAAGCAGGTGCCTCCATTCCTCAAGCGACAATTTTATGGCCAGTAGTTCTCGATCACCAATGGAGTAGTTTTTCTCCGCCGGAGAGAAGGTCCTAGAAAAGAAACCACAAGTAACAGCATGCCCGGAAGAATTTTTTTGTAGGAGTACTGCTCCAGCTCCCACCGAGGAGGCGTCTATCTCCAGCGAGAAGGGCTTAGATGGATCAGGTCTGGAGAGTACGGGAGCAGAAGAAAAGGAAGTCTTGAGATGATTGAATGCGTCTTCCGCTTGAGGAGGCCAGGACTTAGGGTTGGCGTTTTTCTTGGTTAGGGCCACGATAGGAGCCACAATAGTGGAAAAGTGTGGAATAAATTGTCTGTAATAATTGGCAAACCCCAAAAAACGTTGGATAGCACGGAGTCCGGAGGGGCGTGGCCAATCCAATACAGCTGATAGTTTATCTGGGTCCATTTGTAGTCCCTGGCCAGTGACTAAGTATCCTAGGAAGGGAAGAGATTGACATTCAAAGAGACATTTTTCCATTTTGGCATTGTCCCGAAGTCTCTGAAGAACCATGCGGACATGCTGGCGGTGTTCTTCTAGGTTAGCAGAAAAAATCTGAATATCGTCTAGGTAAACCACAATACAGGTATATAGAAGATCATGAAAAATTTCATTTACAAAGTCTTGGAAGACGGCAGGGGCATTGCAAAGCCCAAAGGGCATAACCAGATATTCAAAGTGTTCATCTCTGGTGTTAAATGCGGTCTTCCACTCGTCCCCCTCTCTGATGCGGATGAGATTATATGCACCTCTTAAGTCCAGCTTGGTAAAGATGTGGGCCCCTCGTAGGCGATCAAAGAGTTCCGAGATAAGAGGTAGGGGATAGCGTTTTTTTACAGTGATTTTATTAAGTCCGCGGTAATCAATGCAAGTGTCACGATGCCGGCTGGCAGGTAGTGGATCCTCTGTGCCAGAGAGGGATGGAGAGGACCGCGCTAGTGGACCGGTTCTAAGCCACTACAGGTTTTCACCAGAGCCCGCCGCAAAGCGGGATGGTCTTGCTGCGGCGGTAGTGACCAGGTCGTATCCACTAGCAACGGCTTACCTCTCTGGCTGCTGAAGATGCTGAAGATAGGCGAGGTACCAGGGGGTAGGCAGAAGCAAGGTCGGACGTAGCAGAAGGTCGGGGGCAGGCGGCAAGGATCGTAGTCAGGGGCAACGGCAGGAGGTCAGGAACACGGACTAGGAACAGACAAGGGAACGCTTTCACTAGGCACAAGTGCATCAAGATCCGGCAAGGGAGTGCAGGGGAAGTGAGGTGATATAGGGAAGTGCACAGGTGGGAGCCAATTAAGCTAATTGGGAAGATTGGGCCAGGCACCATCATTGGTGCACTGGCCCTTTAAATCGCAGAGACCCGGCGCGCGCGCGCCCTAGGGAGCGGGGCCGCGCGCGCCGGGACAGGACCGAGGGAGAGCGAGTCAGGTACGGGGGCCGGGGTGCGCATCGCGAGCGGGCGCTATCCGCATCGCGAATCGCACCCCGGCTGAAGGCGGGACCGCAGCGCACCCGGTCAGTGGATCTGACCGGGGCGCTGCAACAACGAAGATGAGGCGAGCGCTCCGGGGAGGAACGGGGACCCGGAACGCTCGGCGTAACAGTACCCCCCCCCTTGGGTCTCCCCCTCTTCTTGGGGCCAAAGAACCTGAGGAAAAAAAACTCAATTTTTCCGTGATGAGGTCCGATGCAAATTAGGAGGGGTTCTGTGTGGAAACGTACGAGACAGTCCAATCTTTTATTGTAAAAACAATAGATGTAGAGGGGTCTGGCGAGACTGGTCACAGGAACGTAGAACCTGTTGATGAGAGAGGCCAAAAAAAATTTTCCTGCAGATCCGGAATCCAAGAAGAGCATAGTAGAGAAGGAGAAGGTAGAGGCAGATATCCGCACAGGCACAGTAAGGCGTGGAGAAGCAGAGTTGACATCAAGAACTGTGTCACCTTTGTGCGGAGTCAGCGTACGTCTTTCCAGGCGGGGAGGACGGATAGGACAATCCTTCAGGAAGTGTTCGGTACCGGCATAGTACAGGCAAAGATTCTCCATGCGGCGTGGTGTCCTCTCTTGAGGTGTCAAGCGAGACCGGTCAACTTGCATAGCCTCCGCGGCGGGAAGCACAGGAACAGATTGCAGAGGACCAGAGGAGAGAGGAGCCGGGGAGAAAAAACGCTTCGTGCGAACAAAGTCCATATCCAGGCGAAGCTCCAGACGCCATCCGGAAGAACGCATGTCAATGCGAGTGGCAAGATGAATGAGTTCATGTAGGTCAGCAGGAGTCTCTCGTGCGGCCAGAACATCTTTAATGTTGCTGGATAGGCCTTTTTTAAAGGTCGCGCAGAGAACCTCACTATTCCAGGACAACTCGTAAGCAAGAGCACGGAACTGAATGGCGTACTCGCCAACGGAAGAAACACCCTGGGCCAGGTTCAGCAGGGCAATCTCGGCTGAAGAAGCTCGGGCAGGTTCCTCAAAGACACTTCGAATTTCCGAGAAGAAGGAGTGTACAGAGGCAGTGACGGGGTCATTGCGGTCCCAGAGCGGTGCGGCCCATGACAGGGCTTTTCCAGACAGAAGGCAGAACACGAAAGCCACCTTAGACCTTTCAGTAGGAAACTGGTCCGACATCATCTCCAAGTGCTGGGAACATTGCGAAAGAAAGCCACGGCAATACTTAGAGTCCCCATCAAATTTGTCCGGCAAGGACAGGCAGAGGCTAGGAGTGGCCACTCGCTGCGGAGGAGGTGCAGGAGCTGGCGGAGGAGAAGATTGCTGGAGAAGTTGCGACTGAAGTTGGTGCGAAATGGTGGACATTTCCGACAGCTGACGGGTTAGAAGGGCGATCTGTCGGGCTTGCTGGGCGGCCACCGTGGTTAGGTCAGCGACAACTGACAGAGGAACTTCAGCGGGATCCATGGCCGGATCTACTGTCACGATGCCGGCTGGCAGGTAGTGGATCCTCTGTGCCAGAGAGGGATGGAGAGGACCGCGCTAGTGGACCGGTTCTAAGCCACTACAGGTTTTCACCAGAGCCCGCCGCAAAGCGGGATGGTCTTGCTGCGGCGGTAGTGACCAGGTCGTATCCACTAGCAACGGCTTACCTCTCTGGCTGCTGAAGATGCTGAAGATAGGCGAGGTACCAGGGGGTAGGCAGAAGCAAGGTCGGACGTAGCAGAAGGTCGGGGGCAGGCGGCAAGGATCGTAGTCAGGGGCAACGGCAGGAGGTCAGGAACACGGACTAGGAACAGACAAGGGAACGCTTTCACTAGGCACAAGTGCATCAAGATCCGGCAAGGGAGTGCAGGGGAAGTGAGGTGATATAGGGAAGTGCACAGGTGGGAGCCAATTAAGCTAATTGGGAAGATTGGGCCAGGCACCATCATTGGTGCACTGGCCCTTTAAATCGCAGAGACCCGGCGCGCGCGCGCCCTAGGGAGCGGGGCCGCGCGCGCCGGGACAGGACCGAGGGAGAGCGAGTCAGGTACGGGGGCCGGGGTGCGCATCGCGAGCGGGCGCTATCCGCATCGCGAATCGCACCCCGGCTGAAGGCGGGACCGCAGCGCACCCGGTCAGTGGATCTGACCGGGGCGCTGCAACAACGAAGATGAGGCGAGCGCTCCGGGGAGGAACGGGGACCCGGAGCGCTCGGCATAACAGCAAGGGCGTAAGGAGCCGTCTTTTTTGGAAACGAAAAAAAATCCAGCTCCGGCAGGGGAGGAAGACTTGCGGATAAACCCCTTTTTTAAATTCTCTTGGATGTACTCCGACATGGCTTGTGTTTCCGGAGCAGACAGAGGATAGATTCTGCCCCGGGGTGGAGTAGTACTAGGGAGGAGGTCAATAGGACAGTCATAAGGCCTGTGAGGAGGCAAAGTCTCTGCTTGTTTTTTGCAAAAAACATCAGCATAATCCGGATGTTGAACCTGTTGATGAAAGAGGCCAAAATAAAATTTCCTGCAGATCCGGAATCCAAGAAGCTCATAGCTGCGAAGGAGAAGGTAGAAGAAGAAATCCGCACAGGCACAGTAAGACGTGGAGAAGCAGAGTTCACATCAAGAGCCGTCTCACCTTTGTGCGGAGTCAGCGTGCGTCTTTCCTGACGTGGAGGTCGGATAGGACAATCCTTCAAGAAATGTTCGGTACTGGCACAGTACAGGCAAAGGTTCTCCATGCGGCGTCGTGTCCTCTCTTGAGATGTCAAGCGAGACCGGTCAACTTGCATAGCCTCCACGGCGGAAGGAACAGGAACGGATTGCAGTGGACCAGAGGAGAGAGGAGCCGGGGAGAGAAACCGCCTCGTGCGAACAAAGTCCATATCCTGGCGGAGCTCCTGACGCCTTTCGGAAAAACGCATGTCAATGCGGTTGGCAAGATGAATAAGTTCATGCAGGTTAGCAGGGATTTCTCGTGCGGCCAGCACATCTTTGATGTTACTGGATAGGCCTTTTTTAAAGGTCGCGCAGAGGGCCTTGTCATTCCAGGACAATTTGGAGGCGAGAGTACTGAATTGGATGGCGTACTCGCCAACAGAAGAATTACCCTGGACCAGGTTCAGCAGGGCAGTCTCGGCAGAAGAGGCTTGGGCAGGTTCGTCGAAGACACTTCGAATCTCCGTGAAGAAAGAGTGTACAGAGGTAGTGACAGGATCATTGCGGTCCCAGAGCGGTGTGACCCATGACAGGGCTTTCCCAGACAGAAGGCTGACTACGAAAGCCACCTTTGACCTTTCAGTTGGAAACTGGTCCGACATCATCTCCAAATGCAGGAAACATTGTGAAAGAAAACCACGGCAAAATTTAGAGTCCCCATCAAATTTGTCCGGCAAAGATAAACGGAGGCTGGATGCGGCCACTCGCTGCGGAGGAGGTGCAGGAGCTGGCGGAGGAGATGATTGTTGAAGCTGTGGTAGTAGCTGCTGTAGCATCACGGTCAGTTAAGACAGCTGGTGGCCTATCTGTTGCGACTGCTGGGCGACCACCGTGGTGAGGTCAGCGACAACTGGCAGCGGGACCTCAGCGGGATCCATGGCCGTATCTACTGTCACGATTCGGCTGGCTGTAGGTGGTTCCTCTGTGCCAGAGAGGGATTGGCGTGGACCGTGTCGGTGGACCGGTTCTAAGTTGCTACTAGTATTCACCAGAGCCCGCCGCAAAGCGGGATGGTCTTGCAGCGGCGGTAGCAACCAGGTCGTATCCACCGGCAACGGCTCAACCTCTCTGACTGCTGAGATAAGCGCGGTACAAGGGAGTAGACAAGAGCAAGGTCGGACGTAGCAGAAGGTCAGGGCAGGCAGCAAGGATCGTAGTCAGGGGCAACAGCAGGAGGTCTGGAACACAGGCTAGGAACACACAAGGAAACGCTTTTACTGGCACAATGGCAACAAGATCCAGCAAGGGAGTGCAGGGGAAGTAAGGTATAAGTAGGGAAGTGCACAGGTGAAGGTACTGATTAAAACCTCATGCGCCAATCAGTGGCGCACCGGCCCTTTAAATCGTAAAGACCCGGCGCGCGCGCGCCCTAAGGAGCGGGGCCGCGCGCGCCGGGACAGCACAGACGGGGAACGGGTCTGGTAAGCGAGTCGGGATGCGCATCGCGAGCGGGCGCGTCCCGCATTGCGAATCGCATCCCGGCTGGGAACATTATCGCAGCGCACCGGGGCGCTGCGAATAGGAGAACGCTGTGAGCGCTCCGGGGAGGAGCGGGGACCCGGAGTGCTCGGCGTAACATTGGCGTTACTCAAATAGTGTAATTTTGTAACCTTAGGATTTGGACAGTCAGACAGGGCCGGTTATGCCTATAAGCAAAATAGGCAGCCACCTAGAGTTCCCTTTTGATGGGGGTGCCACTCTGCCTGCTGCAATAAAGTCCGAAGCAGACGCCCAGTCAGCACCGCTGTCGCAAGGAGGGGAGGTGTTACAGACGGGGGTGTTACAGTGTGTCACCCCAGTAGTTAGGTGATTACATGATGAGGAGTTTTATTACAGTGTGTCACCCCAGTAGGAAAGTGTGGCGTGTCAAAGGGCGAAGCCAATGGATGGGTTGCAAGGGGTGGCAAAATTAACTTTCACCTAGGGTTGCAAAAATCCTTGCACTAGCCCTGCAGTCAGAGTGGGGCTAACAGAATAACAGAAATGTAAATTGCAATTGAAAAATACAGCCACCAGTATGAATATTATTCAACCTACTATTTGATCACACTAAGTCTCAAATCTGACTCATTGACTCTATTAGTCTGTGGAGTCAGTGGGGGAAATTCATCAAGCTGTGCTTAAGTACACTGTTTTCCATGGTGTAAGTGTTTATGTGTGACACATACCATCACAGGGGGGGGGGGGTTGATAAATTTGGCATACATAAGCAAAAACCAAGAAATGACTTCAGAACACCACTTTGTAACACCACCTCTTCTCCTCTGCTCTAAAGCCGCATTTGTGACAAAAAGTTGCAATATATATGGATTTATTTAATTTTGTTTCCCCTAAATGTATTGACTCCTTTTTTGTATGTTTTTTTTTCTCATTTCAGTTCGGTGTATGCATAGCACTACGGTGACCAGCATTTTGTTTTTTTGTTTAATATTAATAAAATGGTTATAACGAGGGTTTGTGGGGGAGTGTTTTTTGGAATACATTTTTTTTAAAGTGTGTTGTTTTTATTTATGTTTTGTTTTCTTAACAGGGTTAGTAGTGGAAGCTGCCAAATAGACGGAAGCCAATACTAAGCTGGGCTTTGTGTAGCCACGAAAATAGCTAGCACTAACCCCCAATTATTACCCAGTACCCACTGCCACAGGGGTGCCAAGAAGAGGTAGTACAAACAGGCCCGGAGAGTCAAAAATGGCACTCCTGGGCCTAGGTGGTAACAGACTGGCGTTATTTAGGCTGGGGAGGAGCAGTGACAATGGTACTAACCTAATCTGGTAACATCAGGCTGTTGCTGCTTGGTTGGTATCGTACTGAGAATGAAAATGCAGGGAACCATACACATTTTTTGCATAAATAATGAAATAATGATAAAAAAAACACATAGCGTTCCCCCGTATTTTCATTCTCAGCACAATACCAACCAAGCAGCAACAGCCTGATGTCACCAGGGCTGGTTAGGACCATTGTTACTGGCCCTCCCCAGCCTAAATAACGCCAGCCTGTTACCGCTTGGGCCCAGGGGTGCAATTTTTGACGCTCTGGGCCTGTTGGTACTGATTCTTCCCGGCACCCCTGTGGCAGTGGGTACCGGGGTAATAATTGGGGGTTAGCGCTAGCTGTTTTTGTGGCTAACACTAAGCCTGGCTTAGTAATGGATTCCGTCTATTAGACAGCTTCAAATGCATAATAAAAGTTATTTGCTAACCCTCCTATGGGATGGGTGGTAGGGGATGTATAAGAAAAAAAGAGAGTATATATGTATTGGTGTTGCTGCCTGGTATAATTATGGGTCGCTGTTTCCGTATTAGACAGCTTCCACTACTAATCCTGTTAAGAAAAAAAAAAAAAAAAACACCACTCGTTTAAAAAAATTTTATTCCAAAAAACACTCCCCCACAAGCCCTCGTTAAGATTTTAATAATATTAAACAAACAAAAAAAAATCACTGGTCATCAACGTAATCCATCCGGAGCCGACTGGGAACCTTGAATATAATACTACAGAATTGTCATTTCATATTTCCCGCCTGGAGCTGTGATTGGTCGAAGGGTCTCGGCCAATTACAGCTTCAGGAGGGAAAAATGAAACTATAGTGCTGTAGTTTCATATTCATGGTAGCCGACTGGGGAGCGGTGCGCTTGTCACCTGCACCGCATGTAAGGACATGCTGGGAGTTGTAGCTGTGAGATGCGGACAGGTGATAAGTGCTCCGCTCTGCTCCCCAGCCGGAAACCATGAATATAATACTACAGCACTGAAATGTCATAATCCCCGCCCAGAGCTGTGATTGGCTGATCACAGCTTCAGGAGGGAAATATGAAACTACAGTGCCGTAGTATTATATTCCTGTGAGTCGGCCAGGGAGCGGAGCGATTGTCACCAGCCCGCAACTCACAACTACAACTCCCAGCATGTCCTTACTGTAAGGGCATGCTGGGATTTGTAATCATGCAGCGCAGGTGACAAGCAATCTGCTCCCCGTCCAGCTACCATTAATATGAAACTACAGTGCTGTAATTTAATTTTTCCCTCCTGAAGCTGTGATTGACCGAGACCACTCGGCCAATCAAAGCTCCGGGTGGGGAATATGAAATTACAATGTTGTAGTATTATATTTATGGTTCCTGGCCATCCGGCTCCACTCCCCACCTCCCAGCCGCATCCATCACCCGCTGCCCCTCGCATATACCACCCACTGCCCACAGTATGCCACCACATCCCCTCCCCTATATAACCCACATATACCATCCGGCCGCATTTAACACCCTCCAGCTAGCAAAACTACAACTCCCAGCATGTCCACACTGTAAGGGCATGCTGGGAGTTGCAGTCTTACAGCAGCGGGTGGTATATGCGGTCAGCCAGTGATCGATGCGGGCGGCGGGTGATATATGCGGGGAGCCAGCGGGTGTTAGATGTGAGCGGGACTTTACGCTACTTTTTGTAAGCCAAGTTTGTTTTTTGTGTAGTTTTGTAACTTTTTAACCCATTTGCGACTTTTTAACAAAAGTCGCAGTTAGTAAATCCCTGCCTACAGCTAAGCAAAAAACAGAACTCTTGTAAAACAGCTGGATTGTGAAAAATCGTGCAGTCTGGCATACCGCTAAAAGTCACACAAAAGTCGCACATGCCACTTTTTTTGCAATAAATATACACCAAAAATCCAGTGTAAATCCCTTGATGAATTCTACCCAGTGAGTCGAATTGGGTGGCTGGACGGGGAGCGAAGTGAGCTGCCATGCACTTCATCCGGCTGTTACTTACCCTCCCAGTGGGTCTCAGGACTGAGACATGATGTGATCTAAACATTAGACAAGTTTAATTACCCTAATGCTTTAAAGGGGCACTCCAATGGAAAACATTTTTTTTTAAATCAACTGGTGCCACAAAGTTAAACAGATTTGTAAATTACTTTTATAAAAAAAAAAACTTAATCTTTCCAGTACTTATCAGCTGCTGTATACTACGGGGAAGTTCATTTCTTTTTGAATTTCCTTTCTGTCTGACCACAGTGCTCTCTGCTGACACCTCTGTCCATGCCAGGAACTGTCCAGAGCAAGATAGGTTTGCTATGGGGAATTGCTCCTACTCTGGACAGTTCCTAAAATGGACAAAGGTGTCATCAGAGAGCATTGTGGTCAGGCAGAAAGGAAATTATAAAAGAAAATAAATTCCTGTGGAGCATATAGCAGCTGATAAGTACTGGAAGGATTAAGATTTTTTTTATATAAGAAATTTACAAATCTGTTTACTTTCTGGCACCAGTTGATTTAAAATAAAATGTTTTCCATTGCAGTACCCCTTTAAAGCATCCTGTTTCTCATGGCTACATACATACTGGGGGAGATTTTTCAAAACTTGTGTAGGGGAAGAGTGGTGCAGTTGACCCTAGCAACCAATCAGATTGCTTCTTTCATTTTTCACAGGCCCTTTTTAAAAATGAAAGAAGCAATCTGATTGGTTGCTATGGGCAACTGCACCACTCTTCCTCTTCACAGGTTTTTATTAATCTGCCCCACTGGGCTTATTTTAAAGTGAATATCCGTTTTTGTAATGTATATTAGTCAAAAATGTTCTTAATTATTTCTTGATATATCTTTCTAGGTATAACATTTCCATCCTTCCTAGTTGACAATAGTGGAGTTAAGTGATAACATTCTGGGAAAACTTACTGAAGACAAGTTTATGCAGCTTCCACTGAACTAAATAATAAAATTATATGTAGTAAACACCTAAATTACCTCTAGCAGCGGATATATTCAGAAAATGGTCCATGGAAAATTTTACAAAGTGACAGAATGATAATTTATCACAATAATGCAATTATACTCTCTGCAAACTTTGCTGCATAGGTGTGTATGTACAGCATATCGCATTGAAAACACAGACTTATTTGCTTATTTGGCTGCAAAGGAAGTGTATTGTTAATGTTCATAATAATGTATTCTTTTTTATTGCCTACAAGCAAAAAAAATTCTAGTTACATTGGTATGATTGTAGTTTTTACAATTACTTTTTTTTATTTCACTTCTGGTTCACCATGTAAAATGAAGATACATATTGTAAGTCGCAGAGTCTAGTTCACCACAACCACAGGATTATGCACATCTACTTTTGTATTATCTGGCAAAGCAGCTGACTAATTTATTTTCCTATGTACTTAATGTCAAGTATAACTGTGAAATACTCTGAATTGTATTGCGTAACCACTTGCTTAAATTTAGGAAAGAGTATACAGTCATATTGGTAGGGGCAAAATGTATGTTGCTCTTGTTACATGGGTTTGGTATCTGGTTAGAAGGATTATTAGGAAACTTCTTATCATTTTTTTTTAACAACAGAAAAAGGGTAAAACCAATGATAAATTTCCCCCTATGTTTCTATGCACCTTTAGGTTTTTCACATTAGCCTTGGTCTATTAGTTCCAACCACTTTTATGCCTATAAATCTTGTTTAGGTACCACAAAATCACTGTTCACTTTTATTATTTTTAAAAATACTGTGGACTAGAATAAAGATGAAATTAGTCATAATATTTTTGTGCAATTTTAATAATAATAGCTTTGTTTTCAGGCTTAGGTGAGCATGTGTTGGAATGGCCAGTCTAAAGATGTTCCAGATTTTCAAACAGCCTTGGTCACTGTAATAAATCTGATGCATTCTTACACTGTCTAGTCAAAGTCTACACAGTATAAGAATAATATAATATTATTTTATATAACACACTGGCAGTCTTCATATTAGGCACATTCACAGATTTGATGCGCAGGATTTGATGCGCAGGATTTGATGCACAGGATTTGATGCACAGGATTTTCTGCTGCAGATTTCAATGTAAACTAAATGGCTGAGCACAACTTCTAATCAACAGCTACAAATCCTGCACATCAAATCTGCTGTATGTGTGAACGTATCCAAAAAGAGAAAATGTCGAATTTTTGCATATACTGAGTTTGCTAACAGCATATTACATTCATTGGATGGCACAAGCACAGCTCCTTTGCCCACACCATCTGTGAGAGCCCACTGTCACATACAAAAAGCCCACTTACATACAGCCAGACTCCTGCTAGAATTGCCTCTATTGGAGCATGCTTACATGCAATCTAAAGAAGAGATATGATATTACCAAACATGTTATTGCTTTTATGTATCATGTTTTAATTATTTTAATGTAAATAAACCAATTTTAATAAACAATTTTCTTGAGGAGCGTCACCTCCGGTGTTATCTTCCATACCTCCACACCTCATTACCCACTACAGATTCCTGCATAATATACCAGTCCAGACACCAACAGCTTGCTGCACAATTCCTTCGCCAACTCCAGATTTGGGGTGATATGCCCAAACAGCTGAATGGGTGAGAGTTTGATCAATCAAAGGGGTTGCATGGCTACCTTTTTGCAAACTATATTACATGAGGCACTGTCCTCTTTCTTTTTATCGTTCATTCTCCTCTAGCAATGAGACAACTCATTTCACAAAAAATAAGCCCTCAAACATCTCGAAAAAAAAGTTCTGGCTCACAAGATCTAGCGGCACAAAGTCATGTTGACTTCTAGAAACTAATGCGTCATGGTCAGGAGTTTTTATTGGCTGAGGTTTGGGTTGGTTAGGCAGCCACTAATCACTAAACTGAATAAACGTTTTAGTTCAGGTAGCCCAAGGACAAATGTGACATTGAAATTCATTCTATCAAAATATTACAATTCTGAATAGCAAAAAGGCGCTCCTGTCTCTTTGAGCCCTGCTGTATATCCAAAAAGTAATTTACAACCAAGATGCTCATGCATCTCTATGAGAGCAACGGAATATTGTGAATCTCTGGCGCTCCCATGGAAATACATCGAGGGGCGTGTCAACTCTGCTCCTTGCACGAAGAGTCCCGGCACCCCTCAGGAGACCACGGGGTGAGGGGGTCCGAGGTGATACAGCAGAGCAGGGATACGTTTAAATGCACTGGAGTACCCTTTAACCCCTTAAGGACCCGGGCTTTTTCCGTTTTTTCATTTTCAATTTTTCCTCCTTAACTTTAAAAAATCATAACTCTTCAAAATTTTCACCTTAAATTCTATATGATGGCACTAATTCTACTTTGTAATGACATTAGTCATTTTACCCAAAAATGTACGGTGAAACAGGAAAAAAATCACTGTGCGACAAAATTGATGAAAAAACACTATTTTGTAAGTTTTGGGGGCTTCCGTTTTTACGCAGTACATTTTTCGGCAAAAATGACACCTTATCTTTATTCTGCAGGTCCATACGGTTAAAATGATACCCTACTTGTATAGGTTTGATTTTGTATCACTTCATGAATACATGCAGGAAAATGTATTTGTTTAAAATGGTCATCTTCTGACCCCTATAACTTTTTTATTTTTCTGTTTTCAGAGCGCTATGAGGGCTAACTTTTTTGTGCCGTGATTTGAAGTTGCCGTGATCTGAAGTAGGGGTACCATATTTGTTCTGATCAGACTTTTGATCACTTTTTATTCACTTTTTTGTGGTATAAAAAGGGATCAAAAATGCGCTATTTTGGACTTTGGAATTTTTTTGCGCGTACGCCATTGAACGTGCGGTTTAAAAAGTGGTATATTTTTATAATTCAGACATTTCCGCATGCAGCAATATCACATATGTTTATTTTTATTTTTATTTACACTGTGTTTTTTTTATTCTTGGAAATGCCGGGTGATTCAAACTTTTATTAGGGGAAGGGATAATTGAAAGGGTTAATGATTTTTTTTTTACACTTTTCTTATGCAATATTATAGCTCCCATAGGGGGCTATAACATTGCATTAACTGATCTTTAACACTGATTGATGCATCTCCATAGGAATGGATCAATCAGTGTTTTCGGCGATTGAATGCTCAAGCCTGGACCTCAGGCTTGAAGCATTCATTCGGCGATCGGACAGAGCAGGAGAAGGTAAGAAGACCTCCTTCTGTGCTACAGCTGTTCGGGATGCCGCGATTATACCGCGGCGATCCCGAAAAGCTTCCTGAGCTAGCCGGGCACTTTTACTTTTACAGCTTTGAGCGCGCGGCTAAAGGGTTAATAGCGCACGGCACCTCGTTCAGTGCCGCCCGCTATTAGCGGCGCATCTCGGCTTCACTATGACGCCGGGCCCACCGCGATATGATGCGGGGTCACCGTGTATATTGTCTGTATATTGCAGGACCGGGACCCAGGACGTACCCATACGTCCTGGGTCCTTAAGAGGTTAAAGGGTTACTCCAGTGGGATTTTTTTTTTTCATTAACTGGTGTCAGAAAGTTAAACAGAGTTACATAGTAAGTATGGTTGAAAAAAGACATACGTCCATCAAGTCCAACCAGGGAATTGAAGGGAAGGGTGTAAGGGGATAAGGGAAAGGGATATAGTTTTATAATTCTGCATAAGCATTAATGTTATTTTTTTCTAGGAATGTATCTAACCCTGTTTTAAAGCTTTTAATTGTTCCTGCTATGACCAGTTCCTGAGGTAGACCGTTCATAAATTCACAGTCCTCACGGTAAAGAAGGCGTGTCACCCCTTTAGACTAAACCTTTTCTTCTCCAGACGGAGGGAGTGCCCCCTAGTCCTTTGGGGGGGTTTAACCTGGAACAGTTTTTCTCCATATTTTTTGTATGGGCCATTTATATACTTATATACGTTTATCATATCCCCCCTTAAACGTCTCTTCTCAAGACTAAACAATTGTAACTCCTTTAATCGCTCCTCATAGCTAAGATGTTCCATGCCCCATATTAGTTTAGTCGCGCGTCTCTGCACCCTTTCCAACTCCGCAGTGTCCCTTTTATGAACAGGCGACCAAAACTGAACAGCATATTCCAGGTGAGGCCGTACCAATGCTTTATAAAGGGGGAGTATTATGTCCCTGTCCCTTGAGTCCATGCCTCTTTTGATACATGACAATATCCTGCCGGCTTTGGAAGCAGCAGCCTGACATTGCATGCTATTCTGTAGTCTGTGATCTACAAGTACACCCAGATCCCTCTCTACCAGTGACTCTGCCAGTTTAATCCCCCCTAAGACATACGACGCATGTAGGTTATTAGTACCCAGATGCATAACTTTACATTTATCCACATTGAACCTCATTTGCCAAGTGGATGCCCAGACACTTAGTCTATCCAAGTCATCTTGTAACTTATGCACATCCTCTATAGACTGTACCGTGCTACAAAGCTTGGTGTCATCTGCAAAGATAGAAACAGAGCTGTTAATACCATCCTCTATATCATTGATAAATAAATTAAACAGCAGCGGGCCCAGTACTGAACCTTGGGGTACACCACTAATAACCGGGGACCAATCAGAGTACGAATCATTGACCACCACTCTCTGGGTACGATCCATGAGCCAGTGTTCAATCCAGTTACAAACTAAAGTTTCCAAGCCCAAGGACCTTAACTTACCTGTCAGACGTCTATGAGGGACAGTATCAAACGCTTTGGCAAAATCCAGAAACACTATATCCACAGCCATTCCTCTGTCAAGGCTTCTACTCACCTCTTCATAAAAGCAAATTAGATTGGTTTGACAACTTCTATCCTTAGTAAACCCATGCTGGCTATCACTTATAATACTATTATCCCCTATGTATTCCTGTATGTAATCCCTTATAAGTCCTTCAAACAATTTACCCACAATGCACGTTAGACTTACCGGTCTATAATTGCCTGGCGAAGACCTAGAGCCCTTCTTGAAGATTGGTACCACATTAGCCTTGCGCCAGTCCCTTGGCACAATACCAGACACCAGAGAATCTCTAAATATCATAAACAAGGATACAGATATTACTGAATTTACCTCTCTAAGAACTCTTGGGTGTAGTCCATCCGGCCCTGGAGATTTGCTTACATTTACTTTACTTAACTTACCTTGTACCATCTCTACATTAAGCCAGTTCAATACATTATATGATGTGTTAACAGCACTGACCTGGCCAATGTCAGCTCGGTCTTCCATAGTATATACAGAACTAAAGAACCCATTCAGTAGCTCCGCCTTCTCTTGATCGCCCGTGACAACCTCCCCATTATTATTATTAAGGGGTCCTACATGCTCTGTCCTTGTTTTTTTTGTATTTATATATCTAAAAAAATATTTAGGATTAGTTTTGCTTTCTTTGGCCACCTGTCTCTCATTTTGAATTTTTGTTGTTTTTATTAAATTTTTACAGATTTTATTTAGCTCCTTGTACTGTTTAAATGTTATAGCTGACCCATCAGATTTGTATTTTTTGAAGGCTATTTTTTTATTGTTTATTGCTCGGGCATCGGAAATGGTGGATCCACATGTGAGGACATGGGACAAGGAACTCTGGGAAGGCGGGAACAACATTAGGCGGGATGACCCTGAATATGGGATGCAGCCTATCAGCAGCCAGTCACTCCTGTGATGTCACAGCCCTATATAATCGGCAGCCATATCGCGGCCAGTCACTTCATTCATTACACTGCAGAGAGATAGGACAGGCAGCCTGTGTTTGTGTGTTACACAGAAAAGCTTTTTCCAGCAGCGTTTCACCTCCTTGTCATATCAGCGTTCTGGTGGACAGAGAGCAGTGCTTTTTCCACTGAAAAGGATTTTTACTGCAGCCAGTAACCTCCCAGTCACTTTATTCAGCATTGTATTACAGAGGGGGCAGAGAGCTGTGTTAGGCCTCATACATTTCAACAAGCTGCCTCAACTTCATAACCTTAGCAGAGGAGGCAGCAATAATCGTTCAGCGCAATTATGTGTCTTTGTTCCACAACAAACCATCTGTTGGTTATACTAGTCTGTAGACAGTATAATACCCAGCAGTCTATTCTTAATAGTCTTTGATAGAGTGCAATTTTTTGTTTAGTACACAGCTTTTGTGTGCTCTAGCACTGTTGTGTACTGCTGATGTTGAGCAAAAATATGTTTTTTTAAGCGTACTGTAGTGCATTTTTCTGCCCTCATAAGTGCATACCACATAAATACATCTAAGTAGTGTACTATTTTGTAGCTTTTAATCTATCAAGGGCATAGATTCTGTGAAAGTCCAGGCAAAAGTAATCCCCTCCTGGTGTTGTACTCCAATACGTTTTTTTAACGTACTGTAGCACATTTTTCTGCCCTCTTTGTTCCACAACAAATGGTCTGCTGGTTATACCAGTGTGTAGATGGTATAATACACACCCAGCAGTCCATTCCTAATTGTCTGGGAGAGAGTGCAATTTGGATTTAGTACACAGCGATTATGTTCTGCAGCACTGTTGTGCACTTCTGGTGTTGTGAAAAATACAGATTTTTAAGCGTGCTGTAGTGAATTTATCTGCCATTATGAGTGCATACCACATACCTACATCTAAGTAGTGTATTATTTTTAGCTGATAATCTGTCAAGGGCCTAGATACTGTAAAAGTCCAGGCAAAAGTACTCACAGGCTGGTGTTGTACTCAGAGACTTTTTTAAGTGTACTGTAGCGTAGCGTACAGCGGCAGTAGCAGTCAATTAATGTGGACTTTTGGTGGGAAAATCAGCTACTCGGCAGTGTAGCGGTTTTTCATCAAGCATCCGGAGGAAGTTAACATAGCCACATGCAAGATGTGTCAGCAGAAGGAGAAGCGTGACAAGGGTCCCAATGTTGGCACCATGGCCCTGCATCAACATATGCTGTGCCACCATAAAGTGGCCTGGGAGAACCATGGCTCTGATGCAGTGGTCCAACCTGCTGCATCACCCAGTGGCACCACGCTCCCTCTTTCAGCCAGCCAAGGCTCCACCTCCTCAGCTGAAGGGAGCTGTGTGTCATACCCTCCTTCTGTCGCTCCAGATGCTCCTGCTCTTCCTACTTTTAGTCAGTCATTCCGCAACAATCCATCAGCGAAGCCATTTCCAAGAGACAACAGTATGTGCCCACTCATCCAACTGTGCAGAAGCTGAATGTGCTCTGGTCCAAGTTGCTGGTGCTGCAGTCCCTCCCTTTTCAAGTGGTGGACTCTGCACCTTTCAGAGAACTGATGGCTTGTGCCGAGCAAAGGTGAAGAGTAAAGAAGGCAGTACCAGCCCTGCACAATTTTGTGCAAGAGAAGGTGGGCCAGTCCTTGAGCCTGTAAGTGTGTACCAAAGTGCAGAGCAGTGCTGATGTCTGGAGCAGTAACTGTGGTGAGGGACAATACATGTCCTTTATGGCTCACTGGGTGAATGTGAATGCCACAACACCAATTTGGACAGGTCACACCTCTTCCTCTTTCAATCTCTCAGGCTGCTGGTCCTGTGACAGTGTGCTACTCCGCCTCCGCATTCTTCACTGTGTCCTCAGTCTCCAGTGCCCAGACAAGTCTTAGTGCCCCTTCCGCATACCATGTGTGCAGGGCACGGCTGTATCACGCAGTTCTTCAGACGGTTTGCCTTGGCGAATAGAGTCATACAGGGGAGGAACTGCTAAAAGTAATTCGTAAAGAAATCGGAGCATGACTTACTCCATGAAAACTGCAAATGGAAACCATAGTGACAGGCAACAGGAAGAACATCTTGTCTGCGATGCGACTGGGAAGGCTAAGCCATGCACCCTGCATGGCACACATGTTCAATCTGGTTGTCAAGTGGTTCCTGAAGTGTTCCTCCTGTTTGCAAGACATCCTAACAATAGGAAGGAAATTTTGCATGCACTTCAGCCACTCGTACACCGCAAAGCACACCCTCCTTGAGCTGCAGCGTCAGGACGGTATCCCCCAACGTAGTCTGATTTGCAACATTGTCACATAGAATTTCACCCTCCATATGTTGGACCGACTATAATAACAGAGAAAAGCCATCACCGATAACTTGATTATCCAAGCAGATAGGGGTACTCCTCTGTAACTTCAATGTTAACCAGTGGCAGCTCATACATGACACCTACCGTTTGCTCAGGCCCTTTGAGGAAGCCACATTATTAGTGAGTCGCCAGAATTAAGGGAATAATGTAATTCCACTGCTTCATTTCTTACAACACATGTTGAAAACGATGGCTGGTCAGGGCAATGGAGACGTGGCGCCTACATCTCATGGCCACATGAGCCCTGTGGGGGCTGAACTGGAGTAGGGGGGGGGGCACAGTGGAGCACAGTTTAAGTTTCGCCAAATGGGCGGCTTTTCTAGTCATCTGACAGGAGAGAAGGAGCAGGAGCAGCAAAAAGAGCTAGAGGGTTATGAGGAAGGCGAGACAGAGGACCTAGTCACACCATGGTATGCAGTGGAGATGGAAGCAGGGAGTCACTCCGAGTCACTTGCACAAATTGCAACACTCACGTTTCTGAAGACAGGAACTCCGGTGTATGTGGATCCGCTGGACCTGTGTGGCAGATGACTCGGACCGTGCCAGGGAGCGGAGTCCAAGGTGCCGCTGGTTTTCAACAGAGCCCGCTGCAAGGCGGGGTGGGCTTGCAGCTGCAGACGACACCCAGGACGCTACCCCTGGCACGGCTTGACCACACAGGCGGCTGAGGAGATGCAAGGCAAATAAGGGAATAGGCAACTCGTAGTCTGGATAGCAAGGTCAGGGCAGGCAGCTCAGTAGCGCAGTTAGGATGTAGCAGGAGTTCAGTAGGCAGGCGGCAGAGGAGCAAGGTCAAGTCACAAAAGCAGGAGATCTGGTACACGGCAAGGCAATACAATGGAACGTTTTCACTACAGCACAAGGCAACAAAGATCCGGCAGAAAACTGAGGAGGGTGGAGGAATTTACAAACAAGCCACAGGTGGATTACACTAATGAGCATACTGGCCCTTTAAATCTTAACGCTACGGTGCACACACGCCCTAAGGGACGGAGCAGGGGGGCGAAGACAGAGGCAGGAGAAAAACCCGGAGAGTGACGGACTGGGGCTCTCATGTGGCAACAGAAGGTAAGGGGACCATGCGCTCACGGTCAGTGTGTGTGGCCGGAGCGCATTGCGTAACACAATGGCACGATGCATGCTCACTTACTTGCATAGTGACAGTCGAATTGTCACCATTTGGCAGCGGTATGACTTCGGGCTTTCCACCTTATTGGACCCTCGCTACCGCCACAAAATCCACTGAGAGGGGGGACAAACTGACCTACTACAGAGACATCCTACGTAGTCAGTTGGCCGATGCCTATCAGTGCCATCGTCCATCCTCTTGCAGGTCAGACTCGGGGGGACCTCTGCGCTCACCTTCCACTGCCATGGCTGTTGAGGAGGGGTGGCAGGAGCAGTACCAACTCCATCAGCAGCAGCCTGAGTCTACAGTCGCTGATGAGTACCTTTCTTCACCCACATAGTGAAGCAACTCATCAGCAGCAGGCAAACCTGGAGCAGGACCTGAACCAGCAGGTTGTGGCATACCTTGATATGACCATGCCAACACACCTTGAAGATCCTCTGGACTTCTGGGCAGACAAACTTGATTTGTGGCTGCAACTGGCAGAGTTTGCCCTGGAAAAGCTGTCCTGCCCGACCAGTTGTGTGCCATCAGAGTGGGTGTTTAGTGCGCCTAGGGCCATAGTCACCCCAAGGAGAACTCATCTGTTCACAAAAAATGTGGAGACACTGACCTTTGTGAAGATGAATCAGGCATGGATCGTCCAGGATTTCCACCCACCAATGCCTGATGCATCAGAGTAGATTGATCATGGTGCCACGCCAACACTTATATGGATAGTGCCAAACAGATTTAACCCCTTAACGACGCAGAACGTATATTTACGTCCTGCGCCGGCTCCCCCGATATGAAGCGAGATCGCGCCGCGATCCCGCATCATATCGTGTCGGTCCCGGGGGTAATCAACGGCCGGGACCCGCGGCTAATACCACACATTGCCGATCGCGGCGATGTGCGGTATTAACCCTTTAGAAGCGGCGGTCAAAGCTGACCGCCGCTTCTAAAGTGAAACTGAAAGTATCCCGGCTGCTCAGTCGGGCTGTTCGGGACCGCCGCGGTGAAATCGCGGTGTCCCGAACAGCTGATCGGACACCGGGAGGGCTCTTACCTGCCTCCTCGATGTCCGATCGACGAATGACTGCTCTGTGCCTGAGATCCAGGCAGGAGCAGTCAAGCGCCGATAATGCTGATCACAGGCGTGTTAATACACGCCTGTGATCATGATGAGCGATCAGTGTGTGCAGTGTTATAGGTCCCTATGGGACCTATAACACTGCAAAAAAAAAGTTAAAAAAAGTGTTAATAAAGGTCATTTAACCCCTTCCCTAATAAAAGTTTGAATCACCCCCCTTTTCCCATAAAAAAAATAAAACAGTGTAAAAAAATAAATAAATAAACATATGTGGTATCGCCGCGTGCGTAAATGTCTGATCTATAAAAATATATCATTAATTAAGCCATACGGTCAATGGCGTACGCGCAAAAAAATTCCAAAGTCCAAAAAAGCGTATTTTGGTCACTTTTTATAACATTAAAAAATGAATAAAAAGTGATCAAAAAGTCCAATTAAAACAAAAATCATATCGATAAAAACTTCAGATCACGACGCAAAAAAGGAGTCCTCATACCGCCCCGTACGTGAAAAAAGAAAAAAGTTATAGGGGTCAGAAGATTACATTTTTAAACATATAAATTTTCCTGCATGTAGTTATGATTTTTTCCAGAAGTGCGACAAAATCAAACCTATATAAGTAGGGTATCATTTTAACCGTATGGACCTACAGAATAATGACAAGGTGTAATTTTTACCTAAATATGCACTGCGTAGAAACGGAAGCCCCCAAAAGTTACAAAATGGCGTTTTTTTTTTCCGATTTTGTCGCACAATGATTTTTTTTTCCGTTTCGCCGTGCATTTTTGGGTAAAATGACTAATGTCACTGCAAAGTAGAATTGGCGACGGAAAAATAAGCCATAATATGGATTTTTAGCTGGAAAATTGAAATGGTTATGATTTTTAAAAGGTAAGGAGGAAAAAACGAAAGTGCAAAAACGGAAAAACCCTGAGTCCTTAAGGGGTTAAGGAGCTTCTCCGCAGTTACAATCATTTCTCCGCATCAGACCGTTTTTCACCCACCTTCATCACCGGGTGCTGGTATTGCCACCGACTGCACCACTCTGTCACCGGGTCACCTTCAGGACTCCTGATGCTGCTGCTGCCACCTCCAGACTGTCTCATTCAGCCACTATATCATCATCTCTTTCTTCAGCCAACTCCAGGCTGTGCCATTTGGCCACTATATGGTCTCCTTATGCTTCACCACCTCCAGGCTGTGACATTCAGCCACTATATGGTCTCCTCATGGTTCAGCCAACTCCAGGCTGTGCCATTCCGCCCCTATATGGTCTCCTTATGCTTCAACCACCTCCAGGCTGTGCCATTCAGCCACTATATGGTCTCCTTCGTGTTTCAGCCACCTCCAGGTTGTGCCATTCATTCACTATATGGTCTCCACGTGCTTCAGCCACCTCCAGGCTGTGCCATTCTGCCACTATATGGTCTCCTCATGCTTCAGCAAACTCCAGGCTGTGCCATTCAGCCACTATATGGTCTCCTCATGCTTCAGCAAACTCCAGGCTGTGCCATTCAGCCACTATATGGTCTCCTCATGCTTCAGCCACCTCCAGGCTGTGCCATTCAGACACTATATGGTCTCCTCATGCTTCACCACCTCCAGGCTGTGTCATTCACCCACTATATGGTCTCCTCATGCTTCAGCCACCTCCAGGCTGTGCCATTCAGACACTATATGGTCTCCTCATGCTTCAGCCAACTCCAGGCTGTGCCATTCAGCTACTATATGGTCTCCTCATGCTTCAGCCACCTCCAGGCTGCGCCATTTTATTCATTTTTTTCACTTTTTTTTTGCAGTGTTATAGGTCCCATATAACACTGCACACACTGATCTTCATCATTGATCACTGGTTTCTCAAAGGAAACCAGTGATCGACGATTCTGCCACATGACTGCTCATGCCTGTATCTCCGGCACTGAGCAGTCATTCGGCGATCGGACAGCGAGGAGGCAGGTAGGGGCCCTCCCGCTGTCCTGTAAGCTGTTCGGGATGCCGCGATTTCGCCGTGGCTATTCCGAACAGCCCACTGAGCTAGCCGGCAACTTTCGGTTTCGCTTTTAGCTGCGCGGCTCAGCTCTAAAGGGTTAATAGTGCGCGGCACCGCGATCGGCACTGCACGCTATTAGAGGCGGGTCCCGGCTTCACTATGACGCCGGGCCCGCCGTGATATGACGTGGGGTTACTGTGTAACCCCGCGTTATATCAAGAGAGCAGGACCAAGGACGTACCGACACGTCCTTGGCCCTTAAGGGGTTAATCTTAGGGATTGTGAAGCCCTATTGTCTACTCATGCTGCTGCCAACTCCAGGCTGTGCCATTCAGCCACTATATTGTTTACTGATGCTGCTGGTCCTGGGACATTACCTAAAAATATTTTATGGTAACACTCTCTACCATAAATCTTCAATTTTAAATTTTATCTTTTAATCTTAGGGATTGTGAAGCCCTATTGTTTAGTCATGCTTCCACCACCTCCAGGATGTGCCATTCAGCCACTATATGGTGTCCACGTGCTTCAGCCAGCTCCAGGCTGTGCCATTCAGCCACTATATGGTCTCATGATGCTTCAGCAAACTCCAGGCTGTGCCATTCAGCCACTATATGGTCTCGTTAAGCTTCAGCCAACTCCAGGCTGTGCCATTCAGCCACTATATGGTCTCCTCATGCTTCAGACACCTCCAGGCTGTGCCATTCAGACACTATATGGTCTCCTCATGCTTCACCACCTCCAGGCTGTGTCATTCACCCACTATATGGTCTCCTCAGGCTTCAGCCACCTCCAGGCTGTGCCATTCAGACACTATATGGTCTCCTCATGCTTCAAAAGAAGGAGAAAATGAAAGTCTCCGGATGTGTCTTAAAATGTAACTTTTACTAGTATCAATTAAAATTATTAAACTATTATAGGTGTTGGTTCATGGATAGCCCAATGGGAAAAATAAACAGAGGAGGGTGCTAATTTTTGGAAAATTGCTGAGCCCAGCCAATATCCCTATAGCACAGTCACTGTTAAAAATTTTTTAGAGATAAATACACAGCCAGCGCAGTCACTCACTGGAAAAGGTACGTAGCAAAACAAGGTATTATGATAGAATTTCCACGTGAGACACCTGCAATCCTGCAGGGAGCCGGGGATTACCGGCTCACTCGCGGGTTCCAGCGAGGAGATGGCGTCTGACATCACATCCGCCCAATGCCGATTAAATACGCGCTGGCACCGCCCACCGAGTGACGCCATTACTAGAGGGGCGTACGCATTACAATGCATTTGACAGCGCAGAATACAGGCTCGGGCGGCATACATAAAGAGTGAAGTGTCAGGTAAGTCTGGCCTTGGATCACTTAAAGCAACCGCATCACAGTTACTTTTAAAAGGCATAAGAGGCGGATTAACCCAATTCTGCCTAATATAGTGTACATTTAGAAAAAAGAGAATTAGACATTGTCACAGCACCAAGGACAATGACTTCGCAACAGGGATTCCAGTTAGTAAGGGACTGTTCATAGGAGAGGTAAAGTCCAATTTTAGCCACCATAATAATGGATAGGATGATGTAAATAACCTGATAGGGCACATGGGATACTAGCCATAGGATCAAGGACATTAAGGATCAAGAAAACAGTGGTAATCAATAAAACTATAATAAAAAATATAGGATTATTATTTTAATTTTATTAAGGAAGAGGGAGTAGATGGGCAAACAAGGGAAAAAAAATAAAAAATAAAAAAGGGGGGGGGTTTGGGAGGACGAGGGCAAAATTTGCTCAAATTGTTCCACGGAGGTCCCACATATTGGGAGGAGTGGGCTAACCTAGTTGGATAGGGAGGAAGAGATTATTGCATGGCTCTAGGGAACCTATGTTGTCCCTGGTATACCCTAAATAATAGGGCCCTGAGCCTAGGCGGGGTGGCCGCCCTAAAAAGGGCGGTCCCGCACAGGAACCTCCTAGAAGCCACTAGTTGACCCTAATTAGAATGGATGACCGCTCACTCCTAACGGCTGACTACAGCCGTCCCTGACTACCTACAGGTCATCCTGTGTGGGACAAACTGGAACAATGTAGACAAAAATTTATAAAAAAACATCCATATTGAATCTGCTCATTAAGACCTGCGGGGCCACTGTATTTTTGACGGAAACTCAAACACAGGTTCTCCTTAAGGGTCTGTCGTTTGTCCCCTCGGTTGAACATGATAGCTTTGAGTGGACAAAGGATCTCTTTGCCCGGCACCTTAAATGGCACAAATTTTTCAAGCTAAGGGATCAACGAGAATTACAAACTTTGGGTCTGACAGAACAGGATCTTACAGATACTAGACAATTGGTTGAACTATTATGTTGTCCTATTGTTGAACTATTGTGTATTATAGTGTTGTCCCCAACACTGTCCCAATATTGTAGATTGGTCCCCTACATTGTCCATATATAGTAGATAGACCTCCACTCTGCCCCCATATGGTAGGTAGGTCCTCATCACTTTTCCCTGTATAGTAGATGGGACCATATAGTCAGCCATTTTGTATGTTTGTACCATCAGAGCTGTTTGACTTTCAATCATGATAGAAAAAAGAATACTCATATTAGAGAATAAACTCGCTGGATCATCTCTATTTTTGTTTAGTAGATGGGACCCCCACATTGTCCCTATATTATAGTTAAGTCGCCCACGCTTTCTCTATATTGCACTTATGCCCCTCACACTGTCCCCATTTTGTAGACAGGACCCTCACACTGTCCCTATATAGTAGTTAGGTCTCACTTACTGTCCCTTTATTGTAGTTAGGTCCCCCAAACTGTTCATATTTAGTACATATGACCCTATAGACTGTCCCTATATTGTAGATAGGACCCCCACACTGTCCCTATAGAATAGTTATGTCATGTGGCAACAAGAAAAAAAAAACAATACTCTCTCTGACTTCCTTGCATGCAGTTGGGGGTAGATACATTTTGCTTGCACCTGGTAGTATCAGCAGAACAGGGGTACTAAAGTAGTTGAGATTAAGTAATAGATAATTTTTATTTCATGACAATTTTTTAGTTCTCACCCCTAAAATGATGCTTACAAAACACAGAAAAAGCAAAGAATTAAACAAAATGTGTTTCAAGGTCACTGAGTCAATACCTAATGTAAAAAAAAATATATGCATCATTACGAAATTAGTTCTAATGTATGTCATTGCTCGGAATATGTGAAAGGCAAACGTGACATAGCTATGCCTTTCTTAGGACAACACATTAACCACTGAAAGTTACCTAAAGCTATCTATTTGTTCACATATGCAAAGGTGAATACTACATACCACATATTTAAATACAATATATCTTCCACATAGTAAGTCAGATATACAGAGATAAAGAGATGTGGCAAAGCCTTTGCAAAAATAATTCTGTGTGTATGCAGCAGCCTTAAACATTAAAGAAAATATTAAACTAAATACATATACTCATCTTATACTGAATTTTTTATTTTCTGTTAAAAGGAAAAAGTTAATTTGGATAGAAATATATTTTCCAATATTTCAAAAACATAGTGAATTGCATATATTTGTCTCAGGTTTGTTTAGTTATTCCATTTTCATAATATAGTCATTGCCAGAATGTCACAAATAAGCATTTTGTAAACAAAAATCCTCAAAATAAATTGCATTGTACTAAATCCTTGAAAAATTAGTTAAAGGGTTTGGGCTTTTTTTTTTTTAAATACTAAGGTCAGGGGCTTTGTTAGGTCTGCAAAAGACCCAAGCCATGCCCCTAACCACACCCCAGTCACGCCCCTAACCACACCCCGGTCATTTCCTTAACCATACCTTCATTCACATCTAATCTCGCACAGTATACAAAGAGAAATATTATCACCATACATATTACCACCATACTGTTTGTGACCATATCTAAGTAAAACTAAGACCAATATTAACAATAATACCAATACAAAAAACAAAAATGGCCAGCATTTCCAAACAAAATGAAACATATGCAGAGGTGCACACTGCTAGTTTTGTGTGCTACCAGTAGGAACAAATAATACCACCATACAACGACCACCATCACCATTACCACTGACTAATAACACTATATTTGTTACTGAATAAAATAAACTATACAAAAGACCATATTCCCAAATGAAATATGTATATCTACCAGCGCTTCCAAAAAATTGCTATAGTGTAAAGCTGCCAAGTATTAATTACGGATCCCTGTATTCCATAAAGGTATTTAAAGTTAGATAAAAATAAAAATAAGAATAATACCGGCGCTATAATAATGTGAATATTTATTGGATAAATAATGAACAATAAAAAAAAAAAGAATAAATATTAGATATGATAAAATAGGTTGTCACTCAAATAAGCGGTAATATCCTAAAACTCCAGTGATGTCCTCCTAAGTTTAAGGTGGAGGAACAGAGGTACTGGGGAGACAGAAAAAATATCATAGGTATGACAGGAAAAAATAATAATAATGTATTGAGATTTAAAAAAAAAAATTTGTGAGGCAAAAAGTCTATGTGCTGCTCGTACCTAGCAGCAGGATTATAGCGGAGGAGATTCGCAGCTGTATCTTGTGGGGGAAACAAAAGTATCAATGTGAGTAATAGTGGCAGCAATTAGAACCTGTAGGTTCTAATTTAATTTAGATACGTCTTATATTATTATACACTGTGTATTTATAAATAGTATCGATGGGCATGTGAGATATTACCTGCTAGTAATGTGGACTGTACATCAGCAAAAACAGGAGGCGTAGTTGAAAGGGATTGTAAAGATAGGACCTGTAAAAACAGTGAATATATATTTGAAAGATGTGTTGAATATTTAGACAATTGTCATAGGGTTTGATGAGGGGAAAAAAAGACATACTTAGTGTTTGGAGGAGGTACTGCTTCTCCGGCATGCAGTCTATCTGAGGCTTATATGTTTTTGGTTGAGATCACAAATTTCATATAACGCTTCTGTTGGTGGGTATTCTAGAATATCAAATAATATGGAAGGAAATGGGGGAGTAGGAAGGAACCCTTGTTGGTTAGTATGTTGACATTTTTTTTTTCTTTCTTAGGAGAAAACAGCAAATAACAAAAAAACAGAAAGGCTGTATAATGGATCTCCTACTTACATAGCTTAGGAGGCTGAAAGAAACCCCTCTGATAAAGTATGGGTAGAATTAATTGTGTAGCTCTGCAGTTTTTTCGGCTCCGAGATACGCAATGGTTCACATAAACATGTGTGTTTCTTAGATCTTGTAACTGTCAAATAATTATTATATATACTGTCTTCTTTGTAAAATTGCTAATAAACAATATACACGTAGTTTAGTACTAAGTTTGGGATGCCAATGCGCTGGTGCCATGCTCTGCACCTGTGCTTGCAAAGAATAATGTAATAGAAAGGAGGTCCGCAACGTATATAAATCCGTGGTTTCTTTAGGCGGGGATCCTATTGAAAAAAGGGGGTACCTTGTGTTTGATCCTGGGATGTCAGCACCCTCCTTAGGTGTGTCCAGTGAGTTCCAGTGCGTTGATTTGAACAGTCTGGGAGACAGCACCGGCCGGTGGCATCTCTACCAGATCCAGTTCCAGCTGCACGTTAAGTGATGGGTAATCTTGAATTCGCGCTTATGCAAATTTTCGCATGCTAATTTTCACACATGCGAATTTTCGTTTATGCTAATTTTAACATATGAAAATTTTCTCATATGCGAAATCCCATCATCGATGTTTTTTTTAAAGTTAATTTGCGCATTCATTTTTTTAGGCCTATGAATGCATCAGATTTGTTTAAATGCTGTGTTGGGGCAAATTTGAGTCCCTTTCTTAGTAGAGACTCCTAACTTTTTGTCAAAACATAAGAACTCAAATTGTAAATTTTTTGACTACCTTCCTTTAATGATGCCACTGTTATTTTTCTCCTATTTTTTTGGGCGAATTTCCCACCCCTTGTTCCTCTTTGTGGACTTTTTGTTCTTTCCTGCCAAAAATCACTTCTGGGTGTTCTTGAGCTTTTTATAGCATTTTTTTAAAATTATTTTTATGTTGGTTTACGGCTTTTTATTTTTTATTTTTTATTAATGACTGTACTGGCAGTAGATGTCCTTGTAGGGTTAGGAGACTCAATATTTTTGTGACGTGAGTTATCTGTTATGTCTTTATTTATTGAGTGGTTTATTGATGTTTGTGAGATTTGTGGATTTTGTGGATTTGTGGAACTGCTTTGTCTTCGTACTGGGGTATCCTCCCTCAGCGTGGTAAATCTATTACTGATTGGTATTGTGTAAAGAGAGGAATTTATATTTTCTTCCTGGTATCTTTCCTCTAGGGTGCGTTTGGATATGAATATATTTGGAGAAAGTGGTATATGTGAACTAATTATCTCTTCAGGTTGGGAAATGGCCTTGTGCATTGTAAAGTTATTGAAATCTTCCATTGTGTCTTCAGATATGATGGAAGCATCTCCCTTAGTCTCATCAATAGTTTTTAATTCTACTATTTCAGGGGAGGATAAGTTGCTATTTTTCGGGTCTCTGGGTACAGAGTCCCTTTGAAATTTACTTTGTTTCTTTTTTCTGATTTCTTCTTCCTTTTGTCCAATTCAGAATTTTATACTAGCTGCCAAATTTTTGATATCTTGATGATCCTTGTATTTTTGAATATCATTGAATAGTGCGGCTATGGCATTTTTTGTGTTTAATAGGTTGTTTTTTCTTCTTTCTATGATGAACATAACAGCTTGTTTTGAGAATTTGGGGAACATTTGGTTCCACTCTTCTAGGGAGTCTGGGTCCCCAATGTCACCAGATAAGGATTTTTCTACTTTCAGGCCTTTTGGTACCTTATCCCAATCAAGGTACTTTTCAAGGGTGGCCACCTCCCGGGGTCAACTGTCTAACAGCAAATTTATCACACTATGTGGACATGCAGCTCAAAAAGTGCATCACTAAGCTCCCAGCATATTTAACCCCTTAAGGACCCAGCCATTTTACACCTTAGGACCAGAGCGTTTTTTGAACATTTGACCACTGTCACTTTAAACATTAATAACTTGGAATGCTTTTAGTTATTCTGATTCCGAGATAGTTTTTTCGTGACATATTCTACTTTAACATAGTGGTAAAATGTTGTGGTAACTTGCATCCTTTCATGGCGAAGAATCCAAAAATTGTATGAAAAAAATTAAAATTTAGCATTTTTCTAACTTTGAAGTTCTCTGCTTGTAAGGAAAATGGATATTCAAAATAAAATTTTTTGGATCACATATACAATATGTCTACTTTATGTTTGCATCATAAAATTGACGTGTTTTTACTTTTGGAAGACACCAGAGGGCTTCAAAGTTCAGCAGCAATTTAAAAAATGTTCACAAAATTTTCAAACTCACTATTTTTCAGTGACCAGTTCAGTTTTGAAGTGGATTTGAAGGGTCTTCATATTAGAAATACCCCATAAATGACCCCATTATAAAAACTAAACCCCCCATAGTATTCAAAATGACATTCAGTAAGTGTTTTAACCCTTTAGGTGTTTCACAGGAATAGCAGCAAAGTGAAGGAGAGAATTCAAAATCTTCATTTTTTACACTCGCATGTTCTTGTAGACCCAATTTTTGAATTTTTGCAAGTGGTAAAAGGAGAAAAATTTTACTTTTATTTGTAGCCCAATTTCTCTTGAGTAAGCACATACCTCATATGTCTATGTAAAGTGTTCGGTGGGTGCAGAAGAGGGCTCAGAAGGGAAGGAGCGACAAGAGGATTTTGGAGAGAACATTTTTCTGAAATGGTCACTTTTAGGAAGCGCCTAGGGTGCCAAAACAAAAAAAAAAAAAAAAAAAACACATGGCATACCATTTTGGAAACTAGACCCCTCCGGGAACGTAACAAGGAATTAAGTGAGCCTTAATACCCCACAGGTGTTTCATGACTTTTGCAAATGTAAAAATAAAAAATTTTTTTTTACCTAAAATGCTTGTTTTCCCCAAAATTTTACATTTTACAAAGGGTTAAAGCAGAAAATACCCCCCAAAATTTGAAGCCCAATTTCTCCCGATTCAGAAAACACCACATATGGTGGTGAAAAGTGCTCTACTGGTGCACTACAGGTCTCAGAAGAGGAGTAGTCACATTTGGGTTTTTGGAATCAAATTTTGCTCTGGGGGCAAGCCGCAATTATGGTGCCTGGACAGCAAAAAAAAAAAAAAAACACATGGCATTATATTTTGGACACTAGACCTCTTGGGGAACGTAACAAGGGGTAGAGTGAGTCTTAATACCCCACAGGTGTTTCATGACTTTTGCAAATGTAAAAAAAAATAAAAATTTTTTACCTAAAATGCTTGTTTTCCCCAAAATTTTACATTTTTTACAAAGGGTTAAAGCAGAAAATACCCCCCAAAATTTGAAGCCCAATTTCTCCTGATTCAGAAAATAACACATATGGTGGTGAAAAGTGCTCTACTGGCGCACTACAAGTCTCAGAAGAGGAGTAGTCACATTTGGCTTTTTGGAATCAAATTTTGCTCTGGGGGCATGCCGCATTTAGGAAGCCCCTATTGTGCCTGGATAGCAAAAAAAAAAAAAAAAAGAAAACACATGGCATTATATATTGTAAATTAGACCCCTTGGGGAACATAACAAGGGGTAAAGTGAACCTTAATACCCCACAGGGGTTTCACGACTTTTGCATATGTAAAAAAAAAAATTATAATTTTACCGAAAATGTTTGTTTTCCCAAAAATTTTACATTTTTACAAAGGGTTAAAGCAGAAAATACCCCCCAAAATTTGAAGCCCAATTTCTCCCGATTCAGAAAACACCCTATATGGGGGTGAAAAGTGCTCTGCTGACGCACTACACGTCTCAAAAGAGGAGTCACAAATTTTGCTCTAGGGGCATGCCGCATTTAGGAAGCCCCTATGGTGCCAGGACAGTAAAAAAAAACACATGGCATTACATTTCAGAAACTAGACCCCTCGGGGAACTTAACAGTGTTACAGTGACTACTTACACTTCACAGTTTTTTTGAACAGTGGGCCGTAAAAGTGAAAAATTTTATTTTTTTGCACTTTATTGATAGTGTTACCCTAAATGTTTCATTTTCACATTGGGTAATAGGGCAAAAGGCCCCCAAAATTTGTAGAACAATTTTGTCTGAGAAAAAAAATACCCCATATGTGGATGTAAATTGCTCTGTGGATGCACTGCAATGCTCAAAATAGAAGGAGTGAAACTTTAGTTGTAAATGAAGTCGGGGGTCATGTGCATTTATAAAGCCCCCATTGTGCAATAACAGCAGAGAAAAACCCACATGTGACACCATTTTAGAAACTACACCCCTCAATAAACGTAACAAGGGTTACAGTGGGAAATAACACATAACAAGTTTTTTTGAAAAGTGGGCCATGAATTGAAAAATTTGATTTTTTTACAGTAAAATGCTGGGGTTCCCCAATTTTTTACATTTTCACAAGGAGTAATATGAGAAATTGGGTTACACATTTTGGAGGGCTTTTCCCTCTGACTATAAAAATACATCTACATATGGGGTAACATGCTGGGCGGGCACACAAGGCTCAGAAGTCATAGAGGTCACCTTGTATTTGTGGCCTATGGCATATCAGTAGCTGACGGTTACATACATAAATACAAAAATGAAACACCTACATGTGACACCATTACAGAAAGTACCCACCCTGAGGAATGGGCATAGGGGTAAAGAGGACATTTTGAATGCACAGGTGTTTCCTACATTTATTTTCCAGGAATGGATGAAGGGTAGCTTTTGAAAATTGCAATTTTCAACCTATGCTCTGCTTCATTTTTCTGGGAACAACTAACATGTGACTCCGAATTGTCGCCTGGAAATACGACAGAGCTCAGCGAGAACTCTTCGCATTTGAGGCTGATGTTTGTTACGGACCTAATAGTTACATACATTCAGAGGAAAATATAACAAAGGAACACCCACATGTGAAGCTATTACAAACAGTACACCCCTAGGGAAGGTGTATAGGGTGAAGTGGAGATTTGGAACAGACGGGTGTTCCCTTCATTTATTTTCCAGGAATGGATGGTGTACTATGGGGGGAAGAAAATTGCAATTTTAATGATATGCCAATTATATTCCCAGAATGATGACCCAGAGTACAGCCAAAAGTAAAAATGATGCCCGCCCCAAACCCTATACTCTGAATCATCATTCTGGGAAGGGGATGTGTGGGGCCGTCCCTATTCTGTTACCTCAAATGCGCAACCCGCTCAAGTGGGGAGAGAGCGTTGCGCATTTGAGGCAACTGCAAACCTCCAATGCTGTTGACTCTATGTCCCATGACCCATTTTTTGGGGTACAAAGATATTATGAGGGGCATTGGGAAAGAGGTTTTGGGTTTGATTTTTTTGGGGTAGGGTATTTTGGTATAAAATTTGGAAGACAATGTGAATTCTGGGGAATGAAATTTAGGGCAAAGGATGGAAAATTTTGTACTCCATGGAAGTGTGATACTCCCTGAAGCAGCCTATGCAGAGGCCCGGATGATCGGGGCAAGTGTCACACTGAATGGTGGTGTCCCTCCGTCTCCCCTTCCTGTGACACACTCTGCATCTTTTCTGGGTTCGTCCCGACCTTCCAGTGTTGGGGATCACACCTGGAAAGTGTTGGCCGGGGACGATCCGGGGACCTAAAGTTCCAGAGGTGCTCTGACCCGCTCTTTGGGGGTCACCAAATATAAGGAATATGGATATTCCAAATAAATTATATATTGATTCACATATACAATATGTCTACTATATGTTTGCATCATAAAATTGATGAGTTTTTACTTTTGGAAAACATCAGAGGGCTTCAAAGTTCAGCAGCAATTTTCCAATTTTTCGCAAAATTTTCTAAATCGGAATTTTTCAGGGACCAGTTCAGGTTTGAAATGGATTTGAAGGGTCTTCTGGTTAGAAATACCCCATAAATGACCCCATTATAAAAACTGCACCCCTCAAAGTATTCAAAATGACATTCAGTAAGTGTGTTAACCCTTTAGGTGTTTCACAGGAATAGCAGCAAAGTGAAGGAGAAAATTCAAAATCTTCATTTTTTACACTTGCATGTTCTTGTAGACCCAGTTTTTGAATTTTTACAAGGGGTAAAAGGAAAAAAATCCTCTCAAAATTTCTCTCGAGTAAGAAAATACCTCATATGTGTATGTCAAGTGTTCAGCGGGTGCCCTAGAGGGCTCAGAAGCGAAGGAGCAACAATGGGATTTAGGAGAGTGAGTTTTTCTGAAAAGGTTTTTTGGGGGCATGTCCCATTTAGGAAGCCCCTATTGTGCCAGGACATCAAAACCCCCCACATCGCACACTATTTTGGAAATGACACCCCTCAAGGAACATAACAAGGGGTACGGTGAGCCTTAACACCCCACAGGTGTTTGACAACTTTTTGTTAAAGTCGGATGTGTAAATGAAAAAAAAAATTTCCACTAAAATGCTGGTTTTTCCCCAAATTTTACTTTTTTACAAAGGATAATAGGAGAAATGCCCCCCAAAATTTGTAACACCATTTCTTCTGACTATGGAAATACCCCATGTTTGGACATCAAGTGCACTGCGAGCGAACTACAATGCTCAGAAGAGAAGGAGTGCCATTGAGGTTTTAGAGAGATAATTTGTTTGGAATGGAAGTCGGGGGCCATGTGCATTTACAAAGCCCCCCGTGGTGCCAGAACAGTGGACCCCCCACATGTGACCCAATTTTGGAAACTACACCCCTCACGGAATGTAATAAGGGGTACAGTAAGCATTTACACCCTACTGGCGTTTGACAGATCTTTGGAACAGTGGGCTGTGCAAACAAAAAAATTACATTTTTCATTTTCACGGACCACTGTTCCAAAAATCTGTCAGACCCCTGTGGGGCGTAAATGCTCACTGTACCCCTTGTTACATTCCGTGAGGGGTGTAGTTTCCAAAATGGAACCGCTGTAAAATCAGCCACCCCTGTGTAAATCACCAATTTCGGCCTCAAATGTACATAGTGCGCTCTCACTCCTGAGCTTTGTTGTGCGCCCGCAGAGCATTTTACGCCCACATATGGGGTATTTCCGTACTCAGGAGAAATTGCATTACAAATTTTGGAGGTCTTTTTTTCCTTTTACCTCTTGTGAAAATAAAAAGTAAAGGGCAAGACCAGCATGTTAATGTAAAAAAATTTTTTTTTTACACTAACAGGCTGGAGTAGACCCCAACTTTTCCTTTTCATAAGGGGTAAAAGGAGAAAAAGCCCCCTAAAATGTGTAGTGTAATTTCTCCCAAGTACGGAGATACCCCATATGTGGCCCTAAACTGTTTCCTTGAAATACGACAGGGCTCCGAAGTGAGAGAGCGCCATGCGCATTTGAGGACTAAATTAGGGATTGCATAGGGGGGACATAGGGGTATTCTATGCCAGTGATTCCCAAACAGGGTGCCTCCAGCTGTTGCTAAACTCCCAGCATGCCTGGACAGTCAGTGGCTGTCCGGAAATGCTGGGAGTTGTTGTTTTGCAACAGCTGGAGGCTCCGTTTTGGAAACACTGCCGTACAATACGTTTTTCATTTTTATTGGGGGGGACAGTGTAAGGGGGTGTATATGTAGTGTTTTACTCTTTATTAGGTGTTAGTGTAGTGTAGTGTTTTTAGGGTACATTCGCACTGGCGGGTTACGGTGAGTTTCCCGCTAGGAATTTGCGCTGCGGCGAAAAATTTGCCTCCAGCTGTTGCAAAACTACAACTCCCAGCATGCATGGTCTGTCAGTACATGTTGGGAGTTGTAGTTTTGCAACTGCTGGAGGCACACTGGTTGGAAAACCTTCAGTTAGGTTCTGTTACCTAACTCAGTATTTTCCAACCAGTGTGCCTCCAGCTGTTGCAAAACTACAATTCCCAGCATGTACTGATCACAGAAGGACATGCTGGGAGATGTAGTTATGCAACAGCTGGAGGTACGCAACTACAACTCCCAGCATGCCGAGACTGTTTTCTGTGTGGGCATCCTGGAATTTGTAGTTTTGCAACATCTGGAGTGCTACAATTTAGAAACCACTGAACAGTGATCTCCAAACTGTGGACCTCCAGATGTTGCAAAACTACAACTCCCAGCATGCCCAGACAGCAAACAGCTGTGTGGGCATGCTATGAGTTGTAGTTTTGCAAGATCTAGAGGGCAGTATAGAGATCACTGTGCAGTGGTCTCTAAACTGCAGACCTCCAGCTGTTGCAAAACTACAAATTCCAGCATGCCCACACAGCAAACAGCTGTCTGGGCATGCTGGGAGTTGTAGTTTTGCAACATCTGGAGGGCTACAGTCTAGAGACCACTATAGTGGTCTCAGACTGTAGCCCTCCAGATGTTGCTAGGCAACTACTCACCGGCTTCCGTCGCATCCAGGGAGCCGTCCTCTTCTGCCGCATGCCGCCCGCAGATCTCCGTCGCCGCCCGCCGATCGCCGTCGCTCCGCAGCCTCCGGAGCCTCCGGAGGTATAAGTTGACTCCGGCGCCGCTCCTCTTCGTTTTCCCCATTCTGCCCCGCCTATTGTGGGTGGGCAGGATGGGGAAAACTAAAGTAAACCCCTCCGCCCCAGATCTGCTATTGGTGGTCGCGTCTAGACCACCAATAGCAGGGATAGGAGGGGTGGCACCCATGCCACCTCACTCCTATCGCTTTAGGGGGATCGTGGGTGTCTTAGACACCCGCGATCCCCCTTCTATTCTGGGTCACCAGGTCACCATAGACCCGTAATGACCCGGAATCGGCGCAAATCGCAAGTGTGAATTCACTTGCGATTTGCGCCGATCGCCATCATGGGGGGGTTTAATGACCCCCCTGGGCATTTGCAAGGGGTGCCTGCTGATAGATATCAGCAGTCACCCCAGCCCGGTCCCCGCCTGGAGCGTGGCAGGGACCAAAATTCCCACGGGCATATGGATACGCCCTTCGTCCTTAAGTACCAGGACGCAAGGGCGTATGCATACGCCCTTCGTCTCCAACAGGTTAAACCGGACCAACAACAGGTTCTCATGGGAAAAGGCATGGGACTCACCCCGGGGGATAGGAGCGTGTAGGGGATGGGGCGGAAGGCCTCTTTGATTCTTCCGGACTGTCCCACAAGCGTCCGTGGATCTGGCGGCGAGGGATGTGAAGAGAGGGATACTAGTATAAAAGTTATCCACGTAAAGGTGGTAACCTTTATCTAGCAATGGGTGCAAAAGGCCCCAAACGATTTTCCCACTAACACCCAGAGTGGGGGGACATTCTGGGGGTTCAAAACGGGAATCTCGTCCCTCATACACTATAAACTTGCAAGTGTACCCAGAGGTACTCTCTCAAAGTTTATACATCTTCACGCCATACCGTGCTCACTTGGTAGGAATGTATTGCCGGAAGCTGAGTCTCCCCTTGAAGCTGATGAGAGACTCATCAATAGAGACCTCCCGCCTCGGGACATAGGCCTCCAAAAATCTGGCCCCGAAGTGATTGATGACCGGCCTGATTTTATACAGGCGGTCATATGCGGGATCAGTTCGGGGGGACATGCCGCATTATCAGCATAATGCAAACATCTCTGAATGGCCTCGAACCGGGAACGTGCCATGGCCATACTGTAGAGGGGTGTCTGGTAAAAGACATCCCCACTCCAATATTGCCTGACACTGGGTTTTTTAACTATACCCGTATGCAGCGCGAGGCCCCAAAATGTCCTCATTTTGGCTGCATCGACTGGAGTCCAGCCGTCTGGTCTATCTAAAAGTGAGCCCGGGTTAGCGGCGATGAACTGTTGGGCATACAGATTCGTCTGTGTAGCCATCAAATTAACAAAGTCGTCACTGAAAAAATGACCAAAAAAGTCCTTTTCAGTGAACCCGGCAATGTTAATTTTGATTCCTGAGTCGCCAACAAACTCAGGAATCACGGGCTCATGGTCCGCTGGCACAGCCCAGTCAAGTTCTCCGGTACGAGGTACCAGTGACCTTGGCAGGGGGGCTTCACTAGTATGAGCGCCAGGGGGACTCATACTAGCATGGGGCACAGGGTCAAGGGCAGAGGAGGTTTGCGGCACCGCACTGCGGCGAGTTCGCCACCTTGGTGGCTCATCATCTGAACTAGATCATGAGGAGGATGATGAAATAAGGAAGGTGGGGTCTTCATAGTCCTCTGAGATGCTTTCAGAGTCGAAGGCAATTATGTCATATGCCTCCTCCGCCGAAAACACTCTGCGGGCCATTTCCCTACTCTAATGGGGATACGGGTGTGTGTGTGTGGGGGGGGGGGGGGAAACTTTGTTGGTGTATGTGCTGTGTATGGTGTGGTGCGAGACTACCTCCCTGACCCGCCCTAACCCTCCCTAACCTAACCTAACTAAACTAACCCACCCTAACAGAAAAAAATATAAAATAAAAAGGGGACTTTAAAAAAAAAAAAAAAGGGGGGACTTGTAGCGCAAAAAAAAACCCTGCACAAAAAAAAAGCGTTTATCTAATCAGTGGTGTGCGCACTGATTAGCGCTTGTTGCGGCAGGGGGCGCAGAAGTCAGTGGGGGGTCCAGCCACTCAGCCCAGAACAGTAGTTGGTGGCTTGTACACAGACCCCCACACAAAAAAAAAACGAAAAATGTAATTAAAAAAACGCTTTACACCCCCAAAAAATGCACCCGCCTGAACAAAAAAAAAAAAAACGCTGATCAGTGAAATATCACTGACAGCGGTGGGATAGGCTGCACACACAAGTACGGTCCGTCCACAAAGTACACGCCTACTACTGGTGGCACGGACCGCCTGTGGGTGCAAAAAAAAAATGCGTTAACCGAAAAAAGTGCCTTTACCACAAGAAAACGCTGATCAGTGATAAATCACTGACAGCGGTGAGGCACGCCGCACACACACAGGTAAGGTCCGGCCACACAGTACACGCCTGCTACTGGTATCACGGACCGCCTATGGGTGCAAAAAAGCGCTAGAAAACTCGAAAAAAAAGTGCCGGCACCACAAAAAAAATGCTGATCAGTAATACGGGACTGATCAGCGGTGGGTGGGCTTTAACAAACGGTGGCGGACCGCTCTTTTATGACTAAGAGGGTCCACACACACGCTTAGGAAAAAAAAAAGATCTGCGCCAAAAAAAAGGCTGGCGGCAGACCGCAGTGACCCAGAATGGCCGGGGTCACGCAGCTAAAGGTGCTACGGACCCACAGACACCCACTGAGGTACCCTAACCTGTCCTTACCTAATCTAAAGCTAACCCTGGGGGATTTCTGTGCCAAGTGGCCACAGAAAGGGGGCAAGAGGCACTTTTTTTTAACTGAGGGGATGGTGGGCAGCATGGGGCTCCATCCTGCTCGCCAGATCTCTGTGGAATGGCGGGCAGAACGGAGAAACATGCTCCTAGCCCCCACCATCCCCTCCCATTACACTGTGACTGGTGTGGCCACTTTGGTGTGGCCACAATGCCAGCCCCCAGTACAGCACGGATGATGATTGGTGGTGTATATTACACCACCAGTCACCATCTATATCCGGGTCACCGGGTCACACGTGACCCTGATGACCCGGAACCGCTGCAGAACGCCGGTTATGCCCTGCAGCGATCGCCGGTATAGGAGGTCCTCCTCCGGCACACTGCCGGGATGTCTGCTGATTGAAATCAGCAGACATCCGGCTCTGTTCCCCGCCCGGCGAGCAGCAGGGAACGGAATTGCAGTGCATCGCTTGTCTGAATTGACGAGCGGTGCCCTGCGATCGCCGACATGGGGGGTCATCATGACCCCCTGGGCGATATGCCGCAAAGCCTGCTGAACGATTTCAGCAGGCATCGGGCACCGGCTCCGCTCCAGATGGCTTCGGGGGGCCGGGAAAGCGCATGACGTTCTCATACGTCATGTGTCCTTAAGGACTCGGAAATTTAGACGTATGAGAACATCATGTGTCCTTAAGGGGTTAAAAGACATTACCCATATTCTGAAAATTTTAGAAGACATCAAGTGGAAGGAAAACTACATCCTGGGGACCCTTGATGTCACTGCCTTTTGCACAATTATCGAACACCAGAAGGGAAGGGAAACTGCAGAACACTTCTTAAAACAGGACAACAAAATTCCCTGGGCACAGGTGCAATTCATTGGAGACTGTATCCAGTTTATTCTGGAAAATAATTATTTTAAATATGTGGATCAATTTTTTATCCAGAAGTGGGGGACCGCTATTGGGACCAGGTTTGCCCCCAGTTACTCAAATCTCTATTTAGGCAACTGGGAGGAGCAAGCCATCTTTCCAGGGAACAAACTGGACGTGAGCCTGGTCCTTTGGAAGTGTTTTATCGATGATGTGATTTTTATGTGGTGCGGACCAGTGGAGAAATTGGAAGAATTTTTAAGGGACGTTAATAAAATGTTTTTTATTTACATTTTACAGCCACTTGTAGCAAACAGGAAATAAACTTTTTAGATCTTACCATCACCATCGCAAATAAAAAGATAACTACAAAAACATATGATAAACCCACAGATAGCAACAGCTATATACACAGAAGCAGCTGTCACCTACCCCTCTGGCTGCATAATATACCTCGCAGGCAGCTTTTACGGGTACCCATGAAGAAGATTTCCAACAAGAAGCGGATAATCTTAAGCAAAAATTTATAGAAAAGGGATATGAGGAAACCCACCTACAACAGGACAAAGAGGAAAAATTTTTGTGCAGAAAAAAAAGTGTTGACAACAAAGAAGACATCCCTCCCAAACCTATAGAAGATAATTCTAAAAAAAAAAAAAAGCCACAGAGATAACTATCCCCCTAATAACAACATTTTGCCAACAGTGTAGTAAGTTCAAAAAAAATTGTGGCCAACCACTGGGATAAACTCAAAAGTGATAAAATAATAGGGGGACTACTATCAAAAACTCCAAAATTTGTGTTTAAAAAAGCACAAAACATAGGCAATTTTATGGCCTAAAGGAAAAAAATTTCAAAACAAAAGACAATATAAATAATGGCAATACAAACAGGCCAAATATTACTACACTTGGGGGGAAAAAAAGGATTCTTCCCATGCAGAAGCTGCAAAGCATGCAGCAATACCAACAACAGGGAACCTGTATATTCTTTTTTCAACCAAAATAAGGAAATTAATATAAAACATTTTCTGCACTGCAAATCAAAAGGGGTAATTTATGTAATAAAATGCCCATGTGAAAAATTGTATGTTGGGAGAACAAAAAGATTATTATACCAAAGAATCTCATAACATCTTTATAATATAAATCAAGGATAGGAAGGTCACCCTCTATCAAATCATTTTAAAGAAATGCACAATTCCAGCATGAAAGAATCAACCTTCTTTGCCATTGAACAAATCATACCTCACTGGAGAGGAGGGGACTACATCTCCCAGATGTCCCAGGCAGAAACCCGGTGGATATTTACCCTCAACACTGTGGCCCCTAAGGGGTTAAATATGGAGATGGAACTATTTGGATTTCTCTGATATGTTTCCCTCCACACAGACATAAATACTAGGGCATCCATTCATATTAATACAGACATACCAAGCAAAAATGCACTTAAACCACATAATCAGCATACCGGCTGCCGATATAAAAGGTGGGTGATCACGGACCAATAGGCACTCCCTGAGGAAGGAAACAGCAAGTTTCAGAAACACGTTGGAGCCTTTTTGGTCATTTCTCACATTTGTGTTGACATCACTGTAGCAGCGCGAATTCAAGATTACCCATCACTTAACGTGCAGCTGCACCTGGATCTGGTAGAGATGCCACCAGCTGGGGCTGTCTCCCTGACTGTTCAAATCAATGCACCGGAACTCACTGAACACACCTAAGGAGGGTGCTGACATTCCAGGATCAAACACATGGTATCCTCTTTTTTCAATAGGATCCCGCCTAAAGAAACCACGAGTTAATATACATGGCGGAGCTCCTCTCTATTACATTATTCTTTCCTTGCAAGCACGAGCGCAGGTGCAGAGCATCGCACCAGCGCATCAGCATCTCAAACCTAGTACTAAACTACATGTACATTGTTTATTAGCAATTTTACAAAGAAGACAAGACTATGTGTTAAGCCGAGCGCTCCGGGTCCCCGCTCCTCCCCGGAGCGCTTGCAGCGTCCTCTCATTCGCAGCGCCCCGGTCAGACCTGCTGACCGGGTGCGCTGCAATATCACTCCCAGCCGGGATGCGATTCGCGACGCGGGAGGCGCCCGCTCGCGATGCGCATCCCGGCTCCCGTACCTGACCCGTTCCCCGTCTGTGTTGTCCCGGCGTGCGCGGCCCCGCTCCTTAGGGCGCGCGCGCGCCGGGTCTCTGCAATTTAAAGGGCCACTGCGCCACTGATTGGCGCAGCAGGCCTAATCAGTGTCATCACCTGTGCACTCCCTACTTATACCTCACTTCCCCTGCACTCCCTCGCCGGATCTTGTTGCCATTGTGCCAGTGAAAGCGTTCCTTTGTGTGTTCCTAGCCTGTGTTCCAGACCTCCTGCCGTTGCCCCTGACTACGATCCTTGCTGCCTGCCCTGACCTTCTGCTACGTCCGACCTTGCTCTTGTCTACTCCCTTGTACCGCGCTTATCTTAAGCAGTCAGAGAGGTTGAGCCGTTGCTGGTGGATACGACCTGGTTGCTACCGCCGCTGCAAGACCATCCCGCTTTGCGGCGGGCTCTGGTGAATACCAGTAGCAACTTAGAACCGGTCCACCAACACGGTCCACGCCAATCCCTCTCTAGCACAGAGGATCCACCTCCAGCCAGCCGAATCGTGACACTATGACAATTGTCTAAATACTCAACACATCTTTCAAATATATATTCACTGTTTTTCACAGGTCCTATCTTTACAATCCCTTTCAACTACGCCTCCTGTTTTTGTTGATGTACAGTCCACATCACTAGCAGGTAATATCTCACATGCCCATTGATGCTATTTATAAATACACAGTGTATAATAATATAAGACGTATCTTAATTAAATACCTACAGGTTCTAATTGCTGCTACAGTTGCTCACTTTGATACTTTTGTTTACCCCACAAGATAAAGCTGCAAATCTCCTCCGCTGCTGCTAGGTACGAGCAGCACATAGACTTTTTGCCTCACAATTTTTTTAAAATCTCAATACATTATTATAATTTTTTCCTCTCATACCTATTATGTTTTTTCTTTCTCCCCAGTACCTCTGTTCCTCCACCTTAACCTCAGGAGGACATCACTGGAGTTTTAGGACATTACCATTATTTGAGTGAGTTATTTCAATACACTTTGTAAATCACTATGATAAAAATTCTGGAACATTTATGTGTGTTTTTATGCTTTGAAAAACTGGCCACTATGTGGCTCTGTTCTCGTAGCTGGCACTGTGCTCACAGTGAGTTTGGTCTCCTCCCGGCCTGGCAGGAGACCAAACTCAGGAAGTACGTAAGCAAAGAGCTCATTGCCTGTTAATTAGACAGGCGGGAGCGTGTGCCCGCTGCATTGCACACTCCCTAGCCTCTGTGGCATCATCTGGCCCACCCCTCACAGAGAGCTGAACAAGAAGAGGAGACCTGTAAGGAGGAGACCTGTAAGAGATATGAGGGCAGAAGTGGTCCCCCCAGCAGGCTTCAGTGATGTCGTGCCTGTGAGTCTCTGTGTAATCTATCAGATAACTTTGAAGACAGTAAATAGAGGAAGCAATGAAGTCCTGTTAGAGTTTTGCCACTGTCCCTCTTAGTAACATGTCTGCCTCTGTTTTCAACACAATATATAATTTAGTTGACTGGTGGTTTTACTATAAACCTAGCAGGTGACAGAAAGCCATGCTGTGCATTAGGAATCGTGTTGATGGTCCAGACAGAAGGACTTCAAAAGTATCATATTGAAATGAAATGTATGAATCAGACATTTTACAACATATTAGGCTTCTTTCAATCACTGATTTGTAATGGAACATTTGTATTGTATTTTTTTAGTATCTTATTTTACTTCTATTAGAGTTGATAAAAAATGTGACATGGCATTTAATGACAAGTTTTCTTGTTGGATAAATAGGATGCATCTTTGGATTGTTTTATTGTTAGCCATCTTTTAAGTAACATGATGCGGGCCTGATCTACTGTGTTTGTATGCATTGATCGAACCCAACAAAATACAAAAATTTACGTTATTTCTACAATATATGATCATATCGATAGTCTTATAGTGTATGCAACTCATTTACAGGCCATTCTGAACCGAAAGATTGAAAAGCATAGGCATACATTTCTCACAGTCAGAAATGTCTTTTTAGCGACTATCTTCCGATTGAAATTTTCGTTTTATTGCCTTGATGAAATAGGATACAACAGCAGGATGTCTATTTCTATGTACATACGTTGATGCAATTGATACTCACTTATTGACCTTAATGTGGTGCTTTATATGCATAGAATAATAAACTATGCACTTTGGTAAAATGGATCTTTTTACACTACATTGGAAACAAGTCTCAGTTCATTACTTCTTTGGCCATCATGCCAGACATCTGTTTATTGACCTACATCTCAAATCATAACAGTAAATTGTCTTATAATATCCAAACAGAAGCTTCAATTCTGGGACTTTCTTGGTCAATTCATCAAGTAGCATATCTCCAGAGAAGTAGCAGAATTTCTCTGAATGACACATGAAATAGGGCGCTAATATTACCTCATTGGTCCTGAAAAGAATTGAGAAGGCTGTACAAGGATATTGCCTCTATATATAGAAGATGGGGACATACAACTCATTCTACATGAGGTTTACCTGCCCATTCGGCGCATTTTACCAAAATGAAAGTTCTCCAGGAGTTTGCTCACTTTTTATATTATCACACTGAGTAAACCATAAACATAAACAATTAATATATAAAAACATGTAAAAAAAATTATGAATAACAGTATAAGCAAATATGAATATAATTAACTTTTCAATTACCATACAATAGCTTGTCTTTAAACCTGTGATTTAGTGCTGCAATTTGATATTATCACCGACTAGTTAGTCGGTGATAATATTTAATTCCCTCTTGAGTAATATTGTTCGTATTTGGCATTCCTGAATTGCAATCAGCCTTGGTCGGTTATCTACGTAATTTGAGATGAAAGAAATTTATTGAACAGTAATGAACATATGAATTGGAATGGGTTGCTGTATCTTTTCCATAAAAACAGAACCTATCATCACTTTACTATGCATGTTTTTGTCTACTATTTATGACGAATTGCTACAAAATGCCAGCATAATTGTAGTAAATTTGCACAATGTTTACAGTAATTTTGGAAAATTATGGTAAAAACACTGGGGTAGGCGACCATAACACAACAGTACCACAAATAAACTGAAATGTGTGAACAGTCTGAAAATAGACAAAAGTGAAAAAATCTTTTTTAGGGTACTGTCCCACATACAGGATTTGCTGCATATTTTTCTGAATATTTTCTGCAGCGGTGGTTGTTACCAGGCTTTTCCCTAGTGAGGAAGGTTTCAGTCCCCTTGTCTTCCCACCAGCCTGTGAGGGTTTCATAAACTTATAAATTTTTATAACAGTTAAGTCACCCTTTGGTTTCCAGAACCCCTTGATTGTCTCTGATTATGTCTTGGGCCCATAATAACTGTTGTAGAATAGCTAGATCAACTTTTCTTTATGTCCTTCTCTTGTTGACTTTTTTTTTGCTCCCAACTAACCACCATTCCAGCCAAAAAACGTTCTTGCTGTTCATTTACAAACTTTTTATCTGTGTACAGCTTCAGTCAGATCTATGCATTCTAGCCCATCCCAGCAGTTGCACCGAATCACAATATAAATTTAACGGAGAAATTCATAAAAGGTATATAACCTTTCAAGTATATAACCTATAACCTATGGTATGTGATTATATAATTTTTATGAATTTCTCTGTTTAATGTTTATTGTGATTTAGTGTTTTTTGGCTGGTCACAAGAGCCCTTCGGTTGTTTTTGTCAATAAATAATAATGTTTATATATTTCATACCTACTTTCTTTACCACACTTTTTTCAGTCTTTTTTCTTCCTTTGTACACAGACACCTGAGGACCCCCATTTATTTTATTTTCTGTGATTTACATTTCATTGTGCTTGATTTGGGTAAGGGCATTGCTGATAAACCTATTGAGGATTATTGAGTGAGCTGCATTAACAAATATTCAATAGATATTTATTGAAAAGTTTGTATAGTTTTGTCTGCCCAATATTATTGAAACCAACCAAATACACATAAGTGAGTATTTGGTTGGAGAAACTTCAGGTTCCCACAGTGACACTGTTCACAAAACACATTGGAAGGATCATTCTAGTTGTAGTCACATAGTGGATGACCAGTCTTTTAACATTTATTCACTATGGTACCAATAAGCACGATTCATATTTATTTTTGAGAAATTGGAATAAAAGTTAAGTTTTAATAATTTAGTTAAGTGGTCTCTAGTTTAGGGCAGTCCTTGGGGACTTATTAATATTATTGACAATATTATTGAAATGACAGTTAGACAGTCATTTAAAACAATAACAGAACACATTAATCGATCAGATAACAATTGCTGATACAATTAAAGAAGGGGAGATGTATGGAATTCTCAGCTCACCCTCAGAGGCCCCGAGGCGCACGGACTGTGCGAGGCAGCACCACTTAGCAAAATGAAAAACTGGATGTGACGCGTTTCAGGTGCGTTAGCACCTGAAACGTGTCACATTTTGACCCCTGCTATGGTGTTTTAAGCAATAAAGAACCTGTTTTGCACGGATCTTGGCGCTGGACATCCAGTTTTTCACAATTAAAGAAGGATACTGGAGCCAGCAAATAACAGATGAAGTCAATTTGACAGCTTGATTGATAAATGAACAGGATAACAAAGTAAGAAATGATGACTGGACGTCCAGGTGGCCTATTTTTGCCTTGAATGCAAAGGAAGCATCTCATGTTAAGGTGACATCCTCAGAGGAATCTAGTGTGTGTAAGTTTCCCTTAAAATCAGGGTGGGGGGTGGGGAATGTCAACACCACTCATGATTTCCGATGTACACTGGCTAGCCAATGCTCCCACATTTTGTGGAACCTAGGAAAAGTTGTGTCCTTGCAAAGCAAGCAACTTCTTCACAAAGCATGAGAAGTTGATGGTCAATCATGAGGGTTTGCATAGTGGAGCTTTCCCAATGCAGTGTAATGATTCGTTTAGTTGCTTTAAGTAAGAACGGTTCTGTGGGAGTGATGTGAATGGTTGAGGTTCCCAAGCAGTAGAGCTAGTTGTGGTTGTAAAATGCCCAGTGAGCCAAGCAAGGAGGAAGTTATGGAGCCTATGTCTTGCCAGAGTGTCCGTACTTTGGGACAGTCCCAAAGAATGTGCAAGAGGGTGCCATCCTGCCGACAACCCTCTCCAGCACTGTGCAGAGCAGTTCAGGTAGAGTTTGGAAAGTCTTGAGGGGGTATAAAACAAATGTTTTAAAGAAGTAAATTATGTTGTCCAGATAAATCAGCAGGCATTTGAGCAGTTCTGTTTTCTTAGACATAATTCCATTAGCAGTTGGAAGGTGGACAAGGCAGTATTCAGGCTGACAGTGGCAAGTAAAGAAACTCATACAGTTGCATTGGAATTAACAAAAGGCAGTCTTCTTTTGGCCTTTAGTCATTCTTCAATTGATTGATGATAGCAAATTAGCTTTTTAGACTTCTTCGATCAATGGGAAAGGCATCTTGGATAATGAAGGCATTCAGACATCTGTAATTTACACAGAACCACAGACTGCCATTTTTCTTTTTCACCAATGCCATGGCGGATGTCCTAAAGGCATCGGCAGGGTCTTCACCTCTTGATAAAGTATCCGGAAAATGTGCCTGTAGAGTTTATTGATGGGTCGGCATCCCCCTGGAAATATTGTGCTCCAAAGTTTGGGTCGTCCTGAAGTCCAACTTCTGCTTAGAGAAAACATTGTAATGAGCCCCAGGATTCCAGCTACTCTTTCCTTTTTGCTGCAGACAGCTTCTTTCTTTAATATTTACTTGCTGCAGGAGTTTTTCTTTCTTCTGTAGTCCTGGGCTTATCTGGAGCACAGCAAAAGCAGGAAAACAGTTGTTCACTGCTTCAACTTGCCATTTGGTGATGCATCTAATTTGGTCCTCTCTAAGGGGGAAAACTTCAGCCAAGGAACACTCCAGGTGCTGTGTTGGTTGACATTTGCCACTATCAGGAGCGCTTGTCCAGCACAAACAACACACAACACTTGAGCTACTATTGCTACATCTCTTTGCATCCCTGGTTTAATGAGGAATGGAACTACTTACAGTGCTTGACTTATGCCTACTGCTAGGAGCAACAATACTTTCTGACAGGGATAGTAGTTGGTTGAAAAAGGGGACTCTTGCATAGCATTCTCTTCTTGAAAATCAAAGCAAGTTTTGTTGGACCCAGCATTGTGTCACCATTTTTTGCAGGGCACTTTGGGTTGGCCCTTGATTAGGGATCCTCTTCCAATACTTTGATCCAAATTCTTGACTCAAGAGAATATCTAACTCATGTACTAGCATAACTCGCATAACTGGAATTTGTGATTCTAAGGCCAAGCCCACCAACACCATTCCTTTATTCTTCAACATTTAGCACCATATGGAAATGCATTACTATGGCAATTAGAATTGACAAGCTATTTGGCAGCTTTTAGCTGCACCAAGGATGTGTTGTTTTTAAACAGCAGGGAAGAGAAGAAGAGTCTCCCAAATCTGGAATTTATCACTGTCATCTCTTGAGATCCTATGTCAATCAGACAGGGTGGCTCCACAATTCAGCTTTACAGTATATTCTGCAGAATAAAAACAAACCCTCCTAAACCTAATAAATCACAAATCACCCACAATTTTTTTTTTATTTCACTGTATATTTTATGATCAAGTTACTGGTGACATTATTAAGTAAAATTGCTGTTGCAAAACACAAGCTCTCATATGGCACAATAGATGAAAAAAAAAAAGCCTTTATGGTTCTTAGAGCCTCAAAAAATGAACTTTTGATACTTGGCAAAAACTCTTTTTCCAGGACTTGGGTAATCTACTGAAATATTTGTCTTTCCCTGAGCAGTTGCAACAACGCTGTTCTCCTGACTTGACCGTCCACTCATCCTTCAAATGTGGGACTATTCTATAAAATCAAGCAGTTCCTTCTAATCTATCTACCCAGTCATTCAGCAGTAAACTGACTATTAAATGGGCACTGTCCGAATCAAAAACGTTTTATATCTTGTATATCTTGGGAACGCTAATGTTCTTCATAAGAAAAACTTAATTGTCCCCTATAAAAGACCACTGGGGCTCCCAACATGATCCAGAATTCATCATTGTAGGTGTAGGGAAAACCTTTTTGTACACCATTTTTTGTGTGATGCTAATGTGTAAATGGACTAAATGTATTAAAGGGTACCTCTTATCAAAAAAACTTTTGATATATTATAGATTAATGTATGCAGAATAACTTCACAATTGCATGTTATTAAAAAATATGCTTCTTTCTATTTAATTTTCCACTTTGAAGAAATGACCACTAGGGGTCTCCCTACCAGTCCTGGCAGCAAGCATTTCAGACTCATGCTGGAGTCCTAAACACTACGAGCTGCCAGTCTGCTTTGTTCTCAAAGGAGAACACTCAGAGCTGCCAGCCTGCTTTGTTCACAGCCTGTTTGGCTGTGAACAAAGCAGGCTGGCAGCTCTGAGTGTTTAGGACTCCAGCATGAGTCAGAAATGCTTGCTGACAGGACTGAAAAATACAACAGAAAGAAGCATATTTTTCATTAACATGCTATTGGAAAGTTATTCAACATTCATTAATCTAAAATATATCAAAAGTTTATTTGATGAGAGGTACCCTTTAAATGGTTTCAGGGCTTTTGATAAATTATGTGCAGGTACACATTCCTGGATCTTCTCTGGTTTATTAGCTGTGCAAGATTTTACGACTTTGTATGTGACTTTTTATAAGTGCTCTCCCAAGGCAGTTTTGTAAGCTAGATCTGACCTGACTTAGGTTTGCAACTTTTAGGAGGGTTTTGCAACTTTTTTTTGTGTCGTTGTGCGACATTCACTCTTCATAAATTTGTGTGCCCTGCATAAGCAAAAAAAAAAAAAGTAAAAAAAATGCTCTAAATGCAATGATAAATCTCCCCCATGCATTATGTGTAGTAAAGATTAATAGAAATAGATAGAATATGGGGCTGGGTTTCCACTTTTTTTTTCTTTTCAAAAAAGCCCCCCCCCCCCCCCCCCCCAAAAAAAAAAAAAAATAAATAAAAAAAAAAAAACACCACAAATTAGCTGCTAGTCAACAGGAATTTATGAAACACCATTCCCGCTTGATATTTTTGTCTTTGGCTTTTTTCACTCCTCTTTGTAAGTTTTCTGCATTTTTTGGGTTCACTGTGCGGATTTAAAAAACGCAGCATGTTGAGACTGTAGCATTTTTCCCTTTAAAATCTTGCTGTTTCTCTCTCATATAAGTTCATGGGAGAGAAAAAAAACGGCATAAAAAAATGTAATGTGGGTATTGCATTGACCTTTTTTTTTCTGGCATTTTTACTTAAACTACACAGAGAAATAGGGACTAAGTATTAAGCTCCAACTGTATTTCAGGTAGCTTATCAAGATATAGTAAACTGTCGTGTGTGTACCTCAGGAGAAAAACACTATTTTTGTCCATTACATAATTTGCATCTAGCAGTTTTCACCAGTTCTCCCCTCTGCAGGCTTTATTTAAAATTTTCAGTTTTCCCTAAGTTAGTGGGCGAAGACTAGCTGCAATGATGTAACCTAAGTCCTGCTTCCAAACCTTTTTACAGTTTCTTAATATGTCTTCCTATTCCTAAAATATATGGGTTCATAATTTGTCTGACAATTTAATGTCAATATTTTGTGTTGAGCGAGGTTTTCAAAAGTTTGGCTCACTGGGCTTGCCACATTTTTTTAAAAAGTTTGGTTTGTGGTGAACAGGTCCTATGTAAACCCGCAATGCAATAAGTCTTAAAACATGTGTATAATGCTGCCTAAAGCTCTTTATAACACGGCTAGGGTTACATAGGAATGCATTCAAGTTGCATACAACGATATGCAGTAACCCATAGTAAACAACAGCTTGTTTAATACACACTGGGAGGTGGGAGCTGTAGCCAGATGTAAACTATTTGTCATCATGTATTCCACTGTGAAGATTCTGATGCTCCCGCCTCTTGCAGGGGTAGTGCTGGGAGAGGGAGTGGAGCATTGATTCAGCGGGGAGCAAAGGATGGACCACCATTCAGCAGGTGTTTGCTCCTGGAAATCTGTAGAAGCTGGCTGTGTAGCATCTGCCTATAAAAATCCAATTTAAACTCCTTCTCGGAAGGTAAAGAAAATTCCCCCAAGGATCTAAGAGTGCGGCTATCTGTACTTATCTCTTTCTTTCATGAGCATAATATGTCTGTCACTGCACAAGCAATAAACCATACAGCTCCCTATCTATGTGAGCTTTTCTGAGGCACATTCATGTTAAACCCAGGTAGAACCCCTTTCAGTGTGATTTAACCCAGAAAATACAGGCAACTTGGCCTAAAATACGAATTGCATGTTTAAGCTAATGCTTTTCATACATAGTTATGTTAAAACCAGCTAGACATGCAGGTGGCAGGTTACTGTCTGAGGTCAGACCACTCAATGCTCAATGCTTTGTTCAGCTTTCTTTCTATTGCAACTTTGAAACTTCTGTGATCAGTAGTTTCACATTGAGTTTTTGTATGCACTGCCTCTGCTCAGCCTTTTCTCCAAAGATGGTGGCTGCAATGTAGTGCATAATGTTTTATCAGTGTTTAATGAATCCATCCTTATTCTAGCAAGCAATGATTGGCTAGCCTGCGGTCAATGACCTTGCGGCTAGATGAAAGTATGCTGGGTTTCACTGACTTCATCTTAGTTTTACTTCCTCATCCCATCATGCATTTTAGCACCAAAACCATGTGTTCCTCATCCTTTCTGCAAGTCTAGCCTGGTAAAGTTTGAAAGTTTGGCAAGCCACTTTTACCCTAAAGTTCTAAGCGAGAAAAGGTTCGCCTGGCTCAGCTCGCTTATCTCTTTTAATAATGGGAGGTGAACATCAGATGATGGGTGGGAATATACTGTCAGGGAGTGGGCATGTTTTACATACCCCCCCCCCCCGACTTTATCATTCCATCCGTCAGCTGATATTCACTCCCATTACTGAGCAGTATAAGCTAAGAATCTAGCACAGGATTGAAGTAAAACATTTACTAGACATTGTTTGTGTCCTGTCCTCTCTCCCCCTCTCTCTCTTCTTCTATATCTCTCTAACCACTTCCTCTCCTCCCCTTCTTCTCTCAAAAGATATATATGGACAGCTATAACTTGGTGAGCTGATCTGTCTTGAGATATACTTGAACAGTTTAGGGGGAGTGGAGCAGGGAAGAAGCCTGATAAGTGGAGAAAGAAACATTTTCCTGCTTGTCCAACCTACCCATATTCTAATTCAGGCACCGTTCTTGGTGGGGGCATTGTTAGGGGGGATACTAATGTGTTGGGCCACTAATAGGGAGTGTAGCTACTGTATGGGGGCATTATTAGGGGATAACTACTGTGTGAGGTACTATTAGGGGGTGACTAGTTTTTGAGGGCGGTATTTAAGGGTGACTACTATATATGGGCATTATTAGGGGGACAACTGTGTGTGGGCACTATTGGAGGGTAAATTCTGTGTGGTGACACTATTAGGAGGAAATCTGCTGTGTTAGGTCACAATTAGTGTGATAACTACTGGGTGAGGGCACTATTGGGGGAAGGCTATTGTATGGGGACACTATTAGGAGGGTGGCTACTCTATGGTGGGCACTATTGGGAGGGTGACTACTGTATGGGGGCACTATTAGGGAGAAAAACTCATTTGGGGTACTATTAGTAGGGTAACTTCTATATGGGGGATCTATTGGAGGGCAAACTACTGTGTGGGGTACTATTAGGGGGTGACTAGTTTGTGGGGGCACTAAGGGGGTGACTACTGTGTGGGGGCATTATTAAGGGCAAACTACTGTGTGGGGTATACAATTAGGGAGGTAACAACTGTGTAGGGCACTATTAGGGGTAAAACTACTGTATGGAGACACTATTGGTAGGTTACTATTGTATGGGGGCACTATTCTGGGGAAAACTACTCTGTGAGGCATTATTAGGGGGCGACTAGTGGGGACGCTGTTAGGGGCAGACAAATGTGTAGGGGCTGTATTAGGGGGTTACTACTCTGTGGGGCATTATTAGGGGCAATCTATGTTGTGGGGTCACTGCTAGGGGCAGACTACTGTTTGGGGGGCTCGATTAGAGAGCAAACTACTGTTGGGGGGGGCACTATCAGGGAGTAAATGCTGTGTGAGGGTATAATTAATGTTGTGAATACTGTGAGGGGACACCATTCTGGGGGGTGACTGTTATATGGGGCACTATTAGGGGGATGACTGCTGTGTGAGGGCCCACTGTTTGAGAGGCATTATTTTTTTGTAGGGTACTATAGATAGGAAGTTTGTATAGGTGTACGGTGCTGGAAAAATGTGGAGCCTAAGGAATTTCCTTGTTGAACTCTGAGTGGAATTTCTGTAGTGTGAACCGGGCCTATGATATTTGTCTGGCAGATTCTGCTGAGACAAGTTGCAGCAAGAAGTAGCCATGGCTATTTAGGCTGGTAGGGAAAGAGAAGGAAACGGAATGACTCTAATTGGAGGACATATTATCTGTGAGTCATTGGATGTAACTGCAGTGCAGTCACTATGTGGTCACCATATGGGAATGATATTGGTCAGTGTATAGGGTTTTGTATACAGTAACAATATGGTGGCATTAGTTGGTAATATGTGGTCATGGTGTAGCTGATTATGTGTCCCCTGTATAGATGTATCATTGATAATACTGGTCTTGATGATACTGGGTTATATTTATTTATGACAGCAGAATGGGAATAAATCTGTATGAAATGCATATGTAACACATATAGATTTCATTGCAGATTATGGAGCAGAATGTAAAGAGTTACCTATACTGTTTCCAAGGTTTTGATACACATACATGTATGCACACGTGACACTTGTGACAAGATTTTTGTGCGATTTTAAAAAGTTGCAGTTACTTTTTCCCCCTCTTTAGAATCATATTAAATATCACTTAAAAATCTCTTCCATATTGCTTGTTAAGGCTTTATACTTCTTATGTCTGCTTGGAGGTTAATCCTTTATTCTGTTATATAAATAGCCTGTACTAACAATCATATTTGTCACCAAAGAAGAGGGATATCCTTGAACTAGTAAAAAGGAATTTACTAATGCATTTTTTTCATTCAGACTTTTGTAATATATAGCCAATGACCAGTAGATGGCAATAGCATGTCATCATCACTGTATTCATTTTCTACTTTTTCTGTAAACATGAAACTATTGTGGAAGAAACAATGACAATTAACTGCATATTAGCCTCTCTTTCCTTCAGTTAAATATAGTAGCTTGGCATGACTGTCACCAGGAAGATGCCTCCTGTCATTCCCTTGTATGTTATCATAAATGTTCAGTTAAGAAAGTTTTGCTTTATATATGTGTAACCCCATCTCTTCTGAGTATGGACGTCAAGTGCTCTGCTGGCGACGCACTACAATGCTCAGAAGAGAAGGAGTAACATTTGGCTTTTGGAAAGCAAATGTTGCTGAAATGGTTTTTGGGGGGAATGTCACATTTAGGAAGCCCCTATGGTGCCAGAACAGCAAAAAAAAAAAAAACACATGGCATACTATTTTGGAAACGACACCCCTCAAGTAACATAACAAGGGGTACAGTGAGCCTTAAAACCCCACAGGTGTTTGACCACTTTTCATTAAAGTTGGATGTATAAATGATTTTTTTTTCACAAAAATGCTGTTTTTCCCCCAAATTTGTACAAGGGGTAATAGGAGAAAATGGCCCCCAAAATTTGTAACCCCATCTCTTCTGAGTATGGAAATACCTCATGTGTGGACGTCAAGTGCTCTGCTGGTGCACTACAATGCTCAGAAGAGAATCACATTTGCTGAAATGGGGGGGGGGGGGGCATGTCGCATTTAGGAAGCCCCTGTGATGCCAGAACAGCAAAAAAAAAAAAACCACATGGCATACCATTTTGAAAACTGCACCCCTCAAGGAACATGACAAGGGGTACAGTGAGCCTTAAAACCCCACAGGTGTTTTATAAATGTTCATTAAGTGGAATGTGAAAAGGGAAAATTTTATTTTTTTACACTAAATTGCTGGAGTTACCCAAAATTTTTCATTTTCACAAGTGGTATTAGGAGAAAATGGCACCATAAAATTGTAAGTACATTTCTTTGGAGTAAGGACACACCTCATATCTGGATGTTAGGAGCTCTGTGGGTGCACACCGGTCTCTGAGGTGCAGGAGCTCAGTCAGGGGCATTGAGCTTCTGCATTGCTGCCTATGGAGCCAGAACAGTGGGGACCCCCCCCTCAATGGGGTAAATAACTGGGGTACATTAAATAACTAAAATGGGGTACAGTGGGACGTAAAATCATAAAAAAGGTTATGTTCCCAGAATGATGACTCAGAGCATAGCCAAAACAAAAAAATATGCCCACCATAAACCCTATGCTCTGAATCATCATTCTGGGAATGTGATATGTGTGGCCGTCCCTAACCTGTTGCCTCAAATGCGCACCCCGCTCAGGTGGAGAGAGAGCGCTGCGCTTTTGAGGCAACATAAAAAAGTCATCGATGATAGTGACTCAGCGACCCATGACCCATTTATGGAAAAAAATACCCCCAGAGGCCTTATCATTTTTTTTTTTTATGAAACATTTTTTTGGGCAAATTAGTGGTTTATGGGGTTAGAACTTGGAATGTACTCATGGGTCAAATTATGGAAAATGAAAATGAAGTGGGAAAATTTAGTACTGCATGGAAGTGTGATTAGTGTTGAGCGGCATAGGCCATATTCGAATTTGCGATATTTTGCGAACATATGGACGAATATTCGTCATATATTCGCTAAATTCGCATATTCGTAATATTCACGTTTTATTTTCGCATATGTGAAAATTTGCATATGCGAAAATTTGCATATGTGAAAATTAGCATATGCAAACATGAGCATAAGCATATTTGAAAATTTGCACGCCAATCTCACACAGTAGTATTAGAGCCTTCTTTATACCACACAAGCTGGAAGCAGAGAGGGAAGATCACTGTGATGTGTACTGTGAAAAAAAAAAAATATATATATATATTCATAATTGCAAATATATAGTGCTATATTCGCGAATATTCGTGAATTCACGAATATGCGATATTCGCGAATAAAATTTGCATTGCAAACATTCGTGAGCAACACTAAGTGTGATACTCCCTGAAGCAGTTTTTAATGCAGAGGCCCGGATGATCGGGGCAAGTGTCAAATTGAGTGGTAGTGTCCTTCCGTATCCCCCTCTTGTAACACACTCTGCATCTTTTCTGGGTTCGTCCCTTCTTTCCAGTGTGGGGGACTTCACCTGGAAAGTGTTGGCATGGGACGATCCTGGCACCTATAATATCAGTTCCTTGGGAAGTCCGGCCTGCTCTTTCCCGGTCGCCAAAGATCAGGACCTTTAGGACTTCTTCTTGGAACTAGAGGAATGTCCCTGTGTTGCCAGCGTACTGGGACAGTACAAAAGAGTTGTACATGGCAACCTGTACCATGTAGACCGCAACTTTTTTGTACCATACCCGTTTTTTTTCCGCATGGCGATGTATGGCTTGAGGACTTGATCAGAAAGATTAACTCCCCCATATACCGATTGTAGTCCAGTATACAATCGGGCTTGAGGACCGTTGTTGTGGTACCTCTCACAGGGACAGGTGAGCTGCCGTTACCATAAATTGTGGTCAGCATAAGGACATCCCTCTTATCCTTATACTTGACCAGCAACAGGTTTTCATGAGTAAGGGCATGGGACTCACCCTTGGGAATGGGTGTCTGGATAAAATTTAGAGGGAGGCCTCTCTGTTTTTTCCGCACGGTCCCACAAGCGGACGTGGATCTGGCAGCAAGGGATGTGAAGGATGTGCTGGTATAAAAGTTGTCCATGTACACGTGGTAACCCTTATCCAGCAATGGGTGCACAAGGTCCCAAACGAGTTTCCCGCCAACACCCAGAGTGGGGGAACAATCTGGGGGTTCAATACGGGAATCTCGTCCCTCATGTACTCTAAACTTGTAAGTGTACCCGGAGGTACTCTCACAAAGTTTATAGAGCTTCACACCGTACACGCTTCGAGGGAATATACTGGCGGACTATACTGGTGGGATATGAGTCTCCCCTTAAAACTGATAAGAGACTAATCTACCGAGAGCTCCCTGAGTGGTACATAGGCTTCCAAAAATTTGGCCCCAAAGTGATCGATGACCAGCCTCACTTTGTAAAGCCGGTCATAGGTGGGATTCCCTCAGGGTGGACATGCCTCATTATCTGCATAATGAAGGCATTTCCGAATGGCCTCGAACTTCTTCCGTGTCATGACCATACTGTAAAGCGGAGTCTGGTGTAGGATGTCCCCGCTCCAGTACTGCCTGACACTTGGCTTTTTGACCTGGCCCATATGCAGCAAGAGGCCCCAAAATGTCCTAATTTCTGCTGCATCAATGGCGTACCCTTCATTGGACCTGGCCAAAAAAGAATCAAGGTGGTGGGCGATGAACTGCTGGGCGTACAGATTCGTCTGCTCCACCATGTGATTGACAAAGCTGTCACTGAAAAAATAACTAAAAAAGTCAATTTCAGTGAATCCAGCCATGTCAATCCGGATTCCGGAGTCGCCAACAAACTCCGGAATCCGTGGCTGATAAGTCACTGGGGGTCTCCAGACAGGTTCACCGGAAGGGGGTTTCGGTACATTTGTCTGGGGGGTTGGACTCCTAGTACGAGCGGCATTGTCGCTCGTACTAGTGCCGGCCACTGTGCCACTTTCATAGAGGGTGCGTGGCCTCACCTGGCAGCGTCTCCACCGCTGTACAGGGGACTCATCATCAGTACTGGATGATGAGGAGGACAAGGAAGAACACAAGAATGTAGGCTCTACCTCGTCCTCACTGGCAAATTCGGAGGCAAGAAAATCGTATGCCTCTGCTGCCGAAAATGCCTGGCCTGCCTATTTTGTCTACAGTGGCAGGGTGTGTGTGTATGGGGGGGGGGGGGGGGTGAGTATGTAGTGTGTTCTTGGTGTGACTGTAACTGTATGGGGGGGAAAAAGCGCTGCGGCCCCCCCAAAAAATGGGGGGCCAACTGCAGCACCCTGAACCCCTTATAGGGCCCGGGTCATGCTGAAAATTTTCTTGTGGACCCTTGGGGACCTATTAGGGGGTCGGGGGGGATTTTTTTAAAACTTTTTTTTTACATTCACTCCTACTTTGCCCAGGATTGTATTCTTTACCTGCTCTGTCCCTGCAGATCTTCTTCCCTGGGGGGGCTCTGATCGTGCAGAGAGGGGTCCCTGGCACCTTCGAGCAGCTCTGCCCGCTGACTGAACTCAGTAAATGGGCAGAGATGCAAGAAGATGCTGTTAACCCATCCCCTGCTGGCAGCTATTGGCTAGACAATCCTCCAGCCAATAGCAGCGCTCCTGGGGGGAATGACAAAATTGCCACCTCCCCATAGATACAGTGGGTGATTGGGGGTGTATCCTACACCCCCGATCACCATCTATCTCCGGGTCAGCAGGTCACACGTGACCCACATCACCGGAATTGCAGCAAATAGCTAGTTTGAATTCAACGGCGATTTGCTGCGATCACCGACATGGGGGGGGGGGGGCGGTCTGATGACCCCCCTGGGCATTTGCACAGGATGCCTGCTGAATGATGTTTCCTTAACTACCAGGGTCCCATGACGTAGCGGTACATCCAGGGTCCTTGAGGAGTTAAGCAACACAATGTAACTCCAAGTCAATCACACTTCTGTAAAATCACACTGTCCACTACTATTATAATAGGGGGGACACCTGATACAGTGTCCAAATGGTATAATAGTATACATTTGGTCTCCGTCTATATGATTATTTTTATTATAGTGCAGTTTACCGCTATTTATGGACCTAGTACATTAGTCTTACATATTACATACTAATTCCCCAATACTGTGGCAGAAACGCTTTGGGAAACTTTCTCGTATGTAGTAGTAATAATCCTAGATTCTTTGTAAATTCACACTCACATGTGGTGACTGCAACTTGGTTTATATGATTTGGTGCTGGGTGATTTAAGCACTATTATGTTACTTTGGTGGATTTTAATGTACAGGGTGGGCCATTTATATGGATACACTTTAATAAAATGGGAATGGTTGGTGATATTAACTTCCTGTTTGTGGCACATTAGTATATGTGAGGGGGGAAACTTTTCAAGATGGGTGGCCATTTTGAAGTCGGCCTTTTTTTTTCAATAGGAAGAGGGTCATGTGACACATCAAACTTATTGGGAATTTCACAAGAAAAACAATGATGTGCTTGGTTTTAATGTAACTTTATTCTTTCATTAGTTATTTACAAGTTTCTGACCACTTATAAAATGTGTTCAATGTGCTGCCCATTGTGTTGGATTGTCAATGCAACCCTCTTCTCCCACTCTTCACACACTGATAGCAACACCGCAGGAGAAATGCTAGCACAGGCTTCCTGTATGCGTAGTTTCAGGTGCTGCACATCTCGTATCTTCACAGCATAGACAATTGCCTTCAGATGACCCCAAAGATAAAAGTCTAAGGGGGTCAGATCGGGAGACCTTGGGGGCCATTCAACTGGCCCACGACAATCAATCCACTTTCCAGTAAACTGTTCATCTAGGAATGCTCGGTCCTGATACCCATAATGTGGTGGTGCATCATCTTGCTGGAAAAACTCAGGGAACGTGCCAGCTTCAGTGCATAAAGAGGTAAACACATCATCATGTAGCAATTTCGCATATCCAGTGGCCTTGAGGTTTCCATTGATGAAGAATGGCCCCACTATCTTTGTACCCCATATACCACATCAAACCATCATTTTTTGTGTTCCAACAGTCTTGGAGGGATCTATCCAATGTGGGTTAGTGTCAGACCAATATTGGTGGTTTTGTTTGTTTACTTCACCATTCACATAAAAGTTTGCCTCATCACTTAACAAAATCTTCTGCGTAAACTGAGGGTCCTGTTCCAATTTTTGTTTTGCCCATTCTGCAGCACCTGAAACTACAGATACTGGAAGCCTGTGCTAGCATTTCTCCTGCGGTGTTGCTATCAGTGTGTGAAGAGTGGGAGAAGAGGGTTGCATTGACAATCCAACACAATGGGCAGCACATTGAACACATTTTATAAGTGGTCAGAAACTTGTAAATAACTCATGAAAGAATAAAGTTATGTTAAAGCCAAGCACATCATTGTTTTTCTTGTAAAATTCCCAATAGGTTTGAGGTGTCACATGACCCTCTTCCTATTGAAAAAACAAAAGTTGGATTCAAAATAGCCAACTTCAAAATGGCTGGCTGCCATGGTCACCACCCATCTTGAAAAGTTTCCCCATCACATATACTAATGTGCCACAAACAGGAAGTTAATATCACAACCATTCCCATTTTATTAAGGTGTATCCATATAAATGGCCCACCCTGTATATCTATTAAAAGTTACTTTTTATGGGTATCCCCCCAGTGGCGTAGCATGGGGGGTGCAGGGGGGGGGTGGCCACACCGGGCGCAACATCTGGGGGGGGGGGGGGCGCTCGCACTCGCAGCTCTCTGCCCCTGCCTGGCTCACTCACTCTCTCTGCAGTGCTGGCTGTGCGAATCCGATCCGAGCCGCCGGGTCGCCGCCCACTGTGGAGGGGGGGGGGGGGGCCAGGCGTGCAGTGCGGTGGGTGCGAAGAGAGAGCGAGGGACTCTCTGGGGGAGGGACAGTGCAGCGGCCGCCCAGCGCAGCGCTGAACGTGGGAGAGAAGCACACCAGACCAGCCCAGGCAGCAGCAAGAAGAAGCTGGCAGCGGCGGCAGGCAGGTGACACAGGCCAGAGAGGAGAGAGGGAGCCACTGGTGACAGACACTGCAGGAGGAAAACCTAGGAGGACCTGGAGGAGAAAATCTAGCCTGCTGACTGCTGTGATCGGGTCCGGGACAGCCGGTGAAAAAAAAGGTAGGAGTCATGAGTGACACGAGTCAGGACTGACTGGAGTAGCACTGGGCTCAGTGGGCTGGCTGTGTAGTGCTAGCAGAGCATCTCCAAAACTGAAGTTTCTTTGGGATGTTCCCGGTCTGCAGGTCAAGACTGGCATGTTGAGCTGACCAGATGGATTGAAGTTTGGTTGGTTCAACAGTGACGAGACAGATTTCGATCCATATGTAGCTGCTCCAGCTCAACATAAATTGATGTAAGCCAGTGGGTCTAGCAACCTTTAATTTATTTATCAGTATTTTCATAACAAACAATACATGTGCTTAGGGGGTAAGGGTTTCTTTAACTAATCTAGTGGAAGAAACTCGAGTGCTAAAATCCACGGGTTAGGTGGCGCAAATTACTTGCCTTGCCCCGGGTGCTGACAACCCACGCTACGCCGCTGCCGCCGCCCCCTCCCCCGCACGCGCATCAGCACGTATTGATTGTTGATTTTCTGTATGTCCATATCCAGACCTCCATGGGTTGATAAATTTGATTTCCATTGATAATTTTTGTGTGATTTTGTTGTCAGCACATTCAACCATGTAAAGACGAAAGTATTTCATATGATTATTTCATTCATTCAGATCTAGAATGTGTTATCTAAATGTCACCTATATTTTTTTTGTGTCAGAAAGATAAAGTTTATTAAAACAAGTAGGCGGTGCACATAAACTGTACAGTGTGCACGCAGGCGCATAGCAAAAAGATATGAACATCAATGAGTTAGCAATCCGGATTACACCTGAGGAGCAATAATAACACAAGCGAACTTTTCGCTACTGAACTGAGTTAGAACTAGAACTAGTCTGATTAAAGACACATGAGGAGGGACGGGTAAGGGGGAGGGAGAGGAATAGTAGGGCAACATCAGAGCTGCAGGCCACCTAAGTGGATTAAAGTCAACCTCAACTGAAGGCAAGAACGGTCCTTTATCTAAGGTACTAAAAAGAGAGAGAGAAGAGAAATGAAAGCGGGGAGCTCCCCAGATATAATAACTACAGGCAGAAATAATAGGACATGTCTGGGGCTTGAAGAGAGGAGATCCAGGGGTCCCATATTTTCTCAAACACCGACATACCATCCGCTCTGAAGGCGTTCAATCTTTCCATAATCATAATATTGTTAACACGGGAAATTACCATAGAAAGCGAAAGGACAGGGGATTTCCATTTAGATGCAACATGTATGCGAGCAGCCAATAAAATAAACTGAATCAATCGGAATAAAGCATTAGGTATCCCATTCGGTTTATGCCCTAGGAGGCACACTGCTGGTTCACAACTAAATGCATGATTCGTTATAGAAGAAATGAAATCAATTACTTGGTTCCAAAAGATGGAGATCTTGGGGCATGACCACCAAATGTGTAGCATGTCTCCAATCTCTGAGCAACCTCGAAAACAGTGAGGTAAAACTGAAGGAAATATAGTGTGCAGCCTGGCGGAAACATAATATGTGCGATGCAATATTTTCAAAGCAGTTTCTGTCAGAGACACTTGCCAACTACCCTTGCTCAGATGTGTACAGCAATCATGCCACGATGACAGAGTGAGATCAATATTGAAATATGTCTCCCATTGTGACATAAAGGTGAGTTTTGTATTATGTGGAGGCCGGTTGTATGTAGAATAGAGAAGGGAGAGTGAGCCTAAACGGAGAGGGGAGTAAATAGCCTTGGCTTCGTAAGAAGTGGGGACAATAAGCATGTTAGAGGGTATTAAGGAGCGATAGAAGGACAGAATTTGAGAGAGATGAAAGGATTTTTTTCAGGGGGAGGATGGTGTCTGGCCATGAAGTCAGATGGGGACAACAGCTTCTTTCCCATCAAGAAGTGATGTAAAAGGAAAAGATTCAGAGAAATCCACCATGAGAAGTCAGCCGGACGGAGTCCAGACGAGAAAGCAGGGTTTCGGAGAAAAGAAGAGCTGGAGAGACTGGAGATTGGAGAGACAGTTTAAAGCGGGTAGAGCGCCACAGGAGGAGGGAATAGAGAGAGATGGTAGCAACATAAGCCACGTAAGATGATACTGATTGAGTAAGCCACATGATGGAAGACAGAGAGTGAGGGGCCAGGAGAGAATTTTCAAGTGTTTTCCATCTGGGATAAGCTGACTGAGCATTACACAATAACAATTGAGCTATCCTGGCCGCCTTGTAGTATTTTGCAAAATTGGGTACAGAAAAGCCTCCCATTCTCTTGTGGTAATACATCACTGACTTGGGGATGCGGGAGGGTCGACGTCGCCACATGAAGCGGAAGTCTATGTAAATCTAACATGGGTACTGGTATTGGGAGAGTACGGAATAAATACAAAAGCCTGGGAAGCACCATCATTTTGATCGTATGAATCCTTCCTAACCAGGATATATGTGGGAGATCCCACCTAACAAGGTCTTCCCTAATCGATCTATAAAGGGGCATAAAATTTAGTTTATACAAGTCTGACAAGGACGAAGACAGAAAGACACCAAGATACGGGATATAGGAAGAGGAAGGGATTAAGGAGAATTTTCTAGAAATAATGTCCTGCACAGTCCGAGGAGTGTTGCAAAAGAGAACCTCAGATTTAGATCTATTAATCACCAGGCCAGATACTGTAGAGAATTTATCTAAAATATGAAATAAGTTGGGAAGGGACACTAGTGGGTTAGTTACCGTAAGGAGTAGATCATCAGCGAATAGATTGACTAAGTATTCGTTGGATCCAATATTGGCACCAGTAACATCTGGAGTAGCTTGCAGGGCACACGCCAGGGACTCCATAGCCAAAGCAAATAGATCTGGGGATAGAGGACACCCCTGATGTGTACCCCTGCTTATAGTTATCGGGGAGGCCTTGGAAGTTGGTAATTTAAGATATGCTACTGGAGAAGAGTATAGAGATTGTAGAGCATTGGTAAAAGCACCGGAGAAACCCATTACTTGCATTACTTCAAAAAGATAAGTCCAAATAACTGTATCAAAAGCCTTCTCTATATCCAATCAGAGTAGAGTAAGGGGGGTATTTGTGGCTGAGGCCCAATGAATAACATTAAGGACTTTGCGGATATTTATTGTCGGGCACTTGTCTGCCAGGGATAAAGCCCACCTGGTCGTTGTGGACAAGACTCGGCAATATGGCATTGAGGCGTTTGGCTAGGACGGAGGTGAAAATCTTGGAGTCCAGGTTAATAAGGGAGATGGGTCTATAGTTGCATGGGACGAGAGGATCCTTTTGTTGTTTTGGGATGACCACTATGGATGCATGTAAGAATTTGGGGGGGCATTGGGGAACCTGGAAGAAGTTTGTTACAATAAGAAATAATGTGGGGGGTGAGAATAGATTCAAATTTCTTATAATAGAGAGCCGAAAGGCCATCTGGGCCTGGTGCTTTACCTAATTTTAGGTTTGAGATGGTAGCAGCAACCTCCTCAGCTGTAACAGGGGAGTTGAGAGAGTCTCTAGCCGAAGGAGAGATCACAGGAAGGGATAGAGAATGTAAATAGTCAGAGATGAAGGCAGGGGAAGGAGGACAGTGAGGTGCTTTGTAAAGGGAAGAGTAGAAGGAGTGGAAGACATCATAGATTTTAGAAGGATCAGAGGTGGGAACCCTAAGACGAAGCTGTAATTTATGTACCCTATTAAGTTTTTGTTTCTGTTTTAGCATGGAAGCTAAAAGTTTATCGGGTTTATTAGCCCATTTGTAGTATGATGCCTGGGTCCACCTGAGAGCCTTTTCCATGCGATCAGATAAGATTGCATCCAGTTGCAATTTAGTGGATCTGAGTGCTTGGAATAGGTATGGAGAGGGAGACAGTTGGTGCGCTGTAGCTATTCTATCTAACTTATTCTCCAAAGTTGCCTGTGCTCTAGTCCTTTCTCGCTTCAGTTTAGAAGAGAGTGCGATTAGTTTCCCTCTGATAAAAGTCTTGTGTGCCATCCAGACCCAACCTGTGTCAGCTGTAGGTGTAGAGTTCGAGGAAAAGTAGTCAGTCAGCTCAGAGGCTATTTGGTCTCGGAGGTGAGGACGGCACAACAAGGATTCATTGAGTCGCTAAGTATAAGGAGTAGAGCAGGGACCACCAAACTGAAATTGAGCATATACCATATCATGATCAGACCATGCGCATGGTATGTGCCTAGAATATAAGAGTGAGGAGAGTGAGGTGGCATTAGTTAGTATCCAATCTGCATGGGTATATAAGCAGTGTGAGGGAGAGTAATAGGAATAACCCCTTTGAGTTAAATTATGCTCCCGCCATATGTCTGCCAATTCAAGATCAGCAAATTGTTGTAGAAGTGTGCGTTGCTGCAAACCTGAAACCAGCAGTGTGCGACCTGTCCAGCATTCCATTGACCACCATATTGAAGTCTTCTGTCCAGAGCAAAATGTCATAGGTGAGGGACTGTAACCTATTCGCCAAACCAACAAAAAAAGAAAGGGTATCATCATTCGGAGCATAAGAATTAACAATACACACTCTTCGTTCCTGAAGGAGACCCTCCAAAATGAGAAAGCGTCCCTCAGGATATGAGAATTCCGATTGTAGATGAAAGGCTAAGTCATTGTGTAGAAGGGTCATGACACCCCTAGATTTAGTGGTGTAAAAGGCCATGTAACACCTAGAGTATTTGTTATGAATATGCTTAGGAAAGGATTTAACTGTAAAGTGGGTTTCTTGTAGACTAATTATATCTGGCTTGTGTCTGGTTTAACAAAGAAACGCTTATTTTCTTTTCATTGTGGAGTTTAAACCCCTAACATTGTGCAAAATAATGTTACACATATTGAGGCAAAACGAGGACAAAGGATCCAACAGATGAAAGGATGAAAAGGAGAAGAAAGAAGGTAAAAAAAAATAAAAAGGACCGGTCTCCACCTAGACCATAGCATAAGATACAGTAACCTACAGTGAGTTCAATATGTAGTCCCGGACAAACGGGGACACAGACAGGGTAGACAATACGGAAGTAAGAGAAGAGTACAGGTACCAACGGGGGAACAGTTCGCATAAGCATAAGAAAAAGAACAATACCTATGACCCACCCCAGCTCATCATCCTGAGGCAACATGTTGGTCCATCTAGCCGGGACATGACTAATCAGTGGACCAAAATCCCGCTAAATAAGCAATAACCCTCCTAGGAATAACTCACTTAAACGAATACAGAAAATAAGCATGCATAGTCACAAATTCGCTGACATCAAAGGTAACTAGAATAATTGAGCTTTTCAGTATGTCGTGAGCATATGGAGTTTCGTCCTGGGTACTAAAAGTAAGTCTCAACATTAGATACATTGCGACAGAGTCCCATAGTATATACTGAGCGAAGAAAGTCCCAGACAGCAGGTCAATGAGTCATATACCAACAGGTAAACTGAATGGAACATAAAAATAGAACAAACAGTCCATCAACTACAACGAGGGTACATCTTGGCCCATTCCATATAAGGCTGGGTTCACATTTTTGCGCCGTATGCGCCTTTACAACCGGACCTAAAACCGTGGTTGACCACAGTTTTAGGTCCGGTTGTAAAAGCGCATACGGCGCAAAAATGAGCCGACCGGACCGAACGTTTCACTCCGGCCAGCTCATTGAAATGAATGACATACGGGAGCGCATACGAAGGCATACGGGAGCGCGAGGTTTTAGCTCCCCCCTGCCGTATGCGCTCCCGTATGGGAGAAAACGTAGTGTGAACCAAGCCTTACATGGCGATATAGAAGTCCAAGAGATCTGAATAGTACAAAATCAAACCGTCAGTTCGGGTGAGACAGTTAGTCAACCAGGCTTCTGAGAGTGGGTGCGATGCCGCTTGTGAGGAACCTCTGCCCACACATTCGCTTCAGGGCAGGCGATTTAGAAGAAGGAGCAACATGTTCATCAAACGGAATATTCTCTCTGTGCAGGATCTCCATCGCTTCTGAAGGGGTGCGCATGATAAACAGCTGAGATCGAATCTGGAATTGCAGGTTAAAGGGGAATCCCCACTTATAGTGAATTTGTGCCTTTTGCAGAGCCAAAGTGACAGGTCTCATGTTGCGTCTCCTCTCCAGCGTAGAAGGGGCTAAATCTGAATATAGATGAACTGAAGGCGGAAAGCCCGGGGAGAGGGGACACGTTACGAGCCGCCTGCAATATTTTGTCCCGCATGTCTGGATAGTGTAGACGAAGCACTACATCCCTAGGGATATCTGGGCCAAAACCTCTGTGTATGCGGTTCATCCTCAGTATAGAGGCATCTACCTGAGGTAAGAGGCGTTTGAATAAGTCCAGAGCAGCAGTGGTGAGGTCTGTAAATGACTCTGGCAGGCTGCTGATTCTGATATTAGCCCCTACACGAACTATTTTCTAAATCTTCTATTTTCAGCTCAAGTAGGTCAAGGCGTTCAGTGTGGTCTGCAATTACCGTACGATCACTTTCAATGGCGTCCACCAGATCATCTGCTCTCAGCTCCATGTCAGACACCCGTTGTCCCAGCTCACCCACCTGTTTGGTAAAGTCGGCTACCGCTTCCCCAATTCCGTCTTAAAGAGTACTTGTATGGAGCGGTACAGTTCTGTAGGATTTAGCGGTTCGTCAGGTATGGGTACGAGCGTTGTGGAGTCCGCAATGTCATCATCCTCAGCTGGAGGTGGACTCGAGGCGCGGGAAGGAGTCAGCGCCATGTTAGATTTCGGCCCTGTTCTGAATATCTCCAGGATATTCTGAGATAATGATCTCTGGGAACCTCCTGACCTGCTCTTATCCATCTCTGATGGTTAAGGTAACAGTTCGGAGCAGATTGAGGTCAATGGAGCTGAGATATCAGCGCTGAGGAAGCTTTATACCGACCGGTGGCGGGGAGCTCACAGAGGATGTGTCCTTCCTAGCGAGCCGCGCGCAGTGTATATATACACATATAAAAAAGCACCACATCCATCACACTACCTGGATATGTTCCCTGGAAATCATCCTGCCTGATACGAATGGCTCTTGTGACCTCTGTTGTCTTCTCTGGCTGCTTGATATTCTTTGCCATTCTTCTATACCCTTGCCTTCATCTCCCAGCAATCATTGCAGGTCTGCGCTGCCAGACAGCTCACTCTCTGAGAGCAGCCCCCACTCTCCTGCTCTGAGCAGTAGAGAAAGATTAAGTGTCTGAATGGATGAGGCTCCACACACCTCCCAGTTTTCAGCAATAAAGGAAGCATGACTCTTCAATGCAGGGCAGAAACCACATTGTCTTTGTCTCTCAGGAGGGTGGGGGCTGCTTCAGAGAGGGATTTGGACAGAGACAGAGTAGATGGCTGGAGGATGTCATTCCTTCACTTCACGCATGTAAGTGACAACCAAAGAGGAGAAACTGCTCTATGTAGCTAATGAATTATATTTAGAAAGTGAAAAAGGTTGATGAGAAGGAAAGAATGGGCTTGGGGTTTAGTTCCCTGGAGTACCCTTGTAAAAATGAGCTGCAATTGGTTGTTATGAGCAAAATCAGACCACCACAACCAAACAGTGGCCTTGGTGGTCAGAAGTTGAACTCTAGTCATCATGACTATAATTAATGGGCTGTAAAGTCTGGAATACGGACTGTGACTGCCAAGGAATGATTGGCAGCGGTGGTCATGTGATGACCCCTCAAAAAAAAAAGGTCTGGGTGCCAAGGGGAGTCCTATAGGGGAATCATTGCGGGAGAGGTAGGTAACTTCTTGTTTGTTATTTTAATACATTTGGGGCTTCAATTTTTGAACAATCAATTAATTGTGCAAAAAAAAATCCTTTTCAGCTAGTTTTCTAGTAAAAGTGTTGATACATTACCTCCAAAGTTAAAGAAAAAAAATTTAATAAAAAATGTATTTACCATAATAAAAAAACATAAACATATTTTGTATTGCTGTAAACGTCAAAAACACAAAACATCATTTTTTTTTAATCTGACATTATTATTATTATATTGGGAAAGTAAGAAGTGCAGCCATATTGCTTATTTATTTACCTTTATATGTCAAATGTATGTAAAATGTGTGGATCATAATAACAAATAATGCGTTTTATGTTTAGAGTCTTGAAGATGAGAGCTGTCTAATCCTCATGTGGGACAGTTGGAGCTTCTTTGACTTGCTTCAAAGATGCCAGTTTCAATAACTGGCATTTACACTTAATGAACTCGGCTAAATGATCTGAAGCTGCTGGATAATCATTAATTGCTTCAAAGTCAAGAGGAAACAACTTGACGTCTTTAAGATCTAATTTACTAATAAGAGAAGTGATGTCTCAGGATACCTGTTTTCCCAATACTACAATATACTGCAATGAAAAAGAACTAGTTATGAAATCCTTTGTGGACACCTTGGAAAAAATAGATAGATGCTATCAGTCTCAATACTAAAAATTAAGATAAAGAGCACTGGATAATTGCCTTGTCTAATCATTAAATAACTAATTGTAGACATAGCATTTGGGTACAGCCCCATATTAGAAATAATGAAACACCAAACCCCGGGGGCCGTAGCCCGGGGTAAAACACCCCAATTATCTGCCCCTAAAATATAACTTTTATTCTTATAGATTAAAATATCACACACCCAAATGAAAAAATATAAAAACAAGTGAAGTGATAGAGAATATACCGTATTTATCGGCGTATAACATGCACTTTTTAGGCTAAAATTTTTAGCCTAAAGTCTGTGTGCGTGTTATACGCCGATACACCCCCAGGAAAGGCAGGGGGAGAGAGGCCGTCGCTGCCCGCTTCTCTCCCCCTGCCTTTCCTGGGGTCTAGAGCGCTGCTGTCGGCCCTTTTCACCCCCTGGTTATCGGCGCCGCTGCCCGTTCTGTCCCCCTGACTATCGGTGCCGGCGCCGATAGCCAGGGAGAGAGAAGCGGCGCCGACAGCCAGGGGGAGAGAAGGGGCAGCGGCACCCATTGCCGGCGCCACTGCCCCGTTGCCTCCCCCCATCCCCGGTGGTATAATTACCTGAGTCCGGTCCGCGCTGCTCCAGGCCTCCGTCGTGCGTCCCCGGCGTCATTGCTATGCGCTGAACGGCGCGGCGCATTATGTCAGAGCGCCGCGCCGTGCATAGCAACGACGCTGGGGACGCACGACGGAGGCCTGGAGCAGCGCGCACCCGACTCAGGTAATTATGCCACCGGGGATGGGGGGAGGCAACGGGGCAGCGGCGCCGGCAATGGGTGCCGCTGCCCCTTCTCTCCCCCTGGCTGTCGGCGCCGCTTCTCTCCCCCTGGCTATCGGCGCCGGCTATTCTCTCCCCCCTGGCTATACACGCGCACACACGCACCCTCATTTTATCATGGATATTTGGGTAAAAAACTTTTTTTACCCAAATATCCTTGGTAAAATGAGGGTGCGTGTTATAGGCCGGTGCGTGGTATACCCCGATAAATACGGTAACTGTCAAGCTTTTGTATACAGGGAACTTCCCTTTTGTGAAAGTCAAAGTGGTGAGCGGTAATGCAGTAAACTGTCACGTACTTTTAAAAATTAACTATCATGCCTTCCCCCTTCGGGAGACCAGTTCCTGAGGTAGGCTGTTCCATAAATTCCCAGTTCTTGTGGTAAAGAAGGCGTGTTGCCCCTTGAGACCAAACCTTTTATTCTCCAGATGAAGGGAGTGCCCCCTTTTTGAGGGGGTTTAACCTGGAACAGTTTTTCCCCATATTTTTTGTATGGGCCATTTATATACTTATATACGTTGATCATATACCCCTTAATTGTCTATTCTCAAGACTAAACAAATGTAATTATTTTAATCTTTCCTCATAGCTAAGATGTTCCAGGCCCCTTATTAGTTTAGTCGCATGTCTTTGCACCTTTTCCAGCTCCACAATGTCCCTGTTATGAACTGGTGACCAAAACTGAACAGCATATTTCATGTACCAATGCTTTATAAAGTTCATGCCTCTTTTGATACATGACAATATCCTGCTGGCCTTAGAAGCAGCTGCCTGACATTGCATGCTATTCTGTAGTACGTGATCTACAAGTACACCCAGATAATTCTTTACCAGAGTCTCTCCCAGTTTAACCCCCCTAAGACATACGATGTGTCGTGCCCCGGTACAGAACATGGTCCCCTCAGGTAGAGTCCCTCAAGTCCGCAGGACTCCCCTGCCGGGTCCCCCTAGGTCACTATTATGGTATTCTAGTGTATATTAATTATGCACATTTATTATAAGCATTGTACAGTGATTATAAGCTCTGTGTAAAGGTTATTATGATGTCTAGACTGTATAGGACCTTCCTAAGGTCATGTGATATGTTGTGTGACATGTGATCACCTGATACCCAGCGTTCCAGAGGCACAGGTAACCCCAGGCAACCAGCTGCCAATGGGCTTTAGTCCAGCCCCCTGATATATAAGGGTCTGTAGTCTCCACACTAGGTCTTCTTCGTTACTGTTCTCTTCCTGGAAAAAGCAAGCACAAGTCCTGTCTCTACCAAAGACATAACAGTAGCACAGTGGCCTGAAAAATCATTATTATCACTACAAGTCTAAGCAAGCTTGAGAGGTTCTCGGTGTCCCGGTCACCTCTGTGGAAGTTGGCTATCTGTAAGGAACGTTATACTGACTTCTTCAGTAAAGTTCCAGTTGCATCAAAACCTGCTTTGGACTCTCATTTAATATATCCCATATATACAACCACATCCTAGCGTCACGAACATTAGGGGGTGTCACGATTCGGCTGGCTGGAGGTGGATCCTCTGTGCCAGAGAGGGATTGGCGTGGACCGTGTTGGTGGACCGGTTCTAAGTTGCTACTGGTATTCACCAGAGCCCGCCGCAAAGCGGGATGGTCTTGCAGCAGCGGTAGCAACCAGGTCGTATCCACCAGCAACGGCTCAACCTCTCTGACTGCTGAAGATAGGCGCGGTACAAGGGAGTAGACAAGAGCAAGGTCGGACGTAGCAGAAGGTCAGGGCAGGCAGCAAGGATCGTAGTCAGGGGCAACGGCAGGAGGTCTGGAACACAGGCTAGGAACACATTAGGAAACGCTTTCACTGGCACAATGGCAACAAGATCCGGCGAGGGAGTGCAGGGGAAGTGAGGTATAAGTAGGGAGTGCACAGGTGAACACACTGATTAAGCCTGCTGCGCCAATCAGTGGCGCAGTGGCCCTTTAAATTGCAGAGACCCGGCGCGCGCGCGCCCTAAGGAGCGGGGCCACGCGCGCCGGGATAAGACAGACAGGGAACGAGTCAGGTAAGGGAGCCGGGATGCGCATCGCGAGCGGGCGCCTCCCGCATCGCGAATCGCATCCCGGCTGAGAGAGATATTGCAGCGCACCCGGTCAGCAGGTCTGACCGGGGCGCTGCAATTGCAAGGATGCTGCGAGCGCTCCGGGGAGGAGCGGGGACCCGGAGCGCTCGGCATAACAGTACCCCCCCTTGGGTCTCCCCCTCTTCTTGGAGCCTGAGAACCTGAGGACAAGACTTTTGTCTAGGATGTTGTCCTCAGGTTCCCAGGATCTCTCTTCTGGGCCACAGCCTTCCCAATCCACCCAAAAAAATGTTTTCCTCTGATCGTCTTGGAGGCCAGAATCTCCTTCACGGAGAAGACGTCAGAAGAACCGGAAACAGGAGTGGGAGAAACAAGTTTGGGAGAGAAGCGGTTAATGATGAGTGGTTTAAGGAGAGAGACATGGAAGGCATTGGGAATACGAAGAGAAGGAGGAAGAAGGAGTTTTTAAGAGACAGGGTTAATCTGGCACAAGACTTTGAAAGGACCAAGATAGCGTGGTCCCAGTTTGTAATTGGGGACACGAAAGCGGACATATTTAGCGGAGAGCCATACCTTGTCTACGGGAGCAAAAATGGGGGGAGTTCTTCTTTTCTTATCGGCAAATCTTTTCATCCGGGATGAAGCCTGTAAAAGAGAATTTTGGGTCTCTTTCCATATGGTGGAAAGATCACGAGTCACTTCATCCACAGCGGGCAAACCAGAGGGCAAGGGAGTAGGGAGGGGGGGAAGAGGGTGACGGCCGTACACCACGAAAAATGGGGACTTAGCAGAAGATTCGGAGACTCTGAAGTTGTATGAGAATTCGGCCCATGGTAGAAGATCTGCCCAGTCATCCTGGCGGGAGGAAACAAAATGCCGTAAATAGTCACCCAGGACCTGATTAATTCTTTCTACTTGCCCATTGGATTGGGGATGATAAGAAGACGAGAAGTTTAATTTGATCTTGAGCTGTTTACAGAGGGCCCTCCAGAATTTAGACACGAATTGGACGCCTCTATCCGAGACGATATGCGTGGGCAAACCGTGAAGGCGAAAATGTGTACAAAAAATTGCTTTGCCAACTGAGGCGCTGAAGGAAGACCAGGAAGAGGAATAAAATGTGCCATCTTGGAAAATCGATCAACGACCACCCAAACAACTGTGTTGCCACGGGATGAGGGCAAGTCTGTAATAAAGTCCATACCAATCTGTGACCAAGGCTGTTCGGGGACAGGCAGAGGATGAAGGAGGCCAGCAGGCTTCTGGCGAGGAGTCTTATCCCGGGCACAGACAGTACAGGCCCGCACAAAATCAACAACATCAGTCTCCAGAGTCGGCCACCAATAAAATCGAGAGATGAGTTGCAAGGATTTTTTGATGCCCGCATGGCCTGCGAGGTGGGAGGAGTGTCCCCATTTGAGAATCCCGAGACGCTGGCGTGGAGAAACGAAGGTCTTCCCTGGAGGAGTTTGCCTGATGGAGGCTGGAGAAGTGGAGATTAGACAGTCAGGAGGAATGATGTGTTGCGGAGAGACCTCTACTTCAGAGGCATCAGAAGAACGAGAGAGGGCATCGGCCCTAATGTTCTTGTCAGCAGGGCGAAAATGGATTTCAAAGTTAAAATGGGCAAAGAACAACGACCACCTGGCCTGGCGAGGGTTCAGTCGTTGGGCAGACTGGAGATAGGAGAGATTCTTGTGATCAGTGTATATGATAACTGGAAATTTTGATCCCTCCAGCAGGTGCCTCCATTCCTCAAGCACCAATTTAATGGCCAGTAGTTCTCGATCCCCGATGGAGTAGTTTCTCTCCGCCGGAGAGAAGGTCCTAGAAAAAAAACCACAAGTAACAGCATGCCCAGAAGAATTTTTTGGTAGAAGGACAGCTCCAGCTCCCACTGAGGAGGCATCTACCTCCAATAGGAAGGGTTTAGATGGGTCAGGTCTGGAGAGCACGGGAGCAGAAGAAAAGGCAGACTTGAGATGTTTAAATGCGTCTTCCGCTTGGGGAGACCAGGACTTGGGATTGGCATTTTTCTTGGATAAAGCCACGATAGGAGCCACAATAGTGGAAAAGTGTGGAATAAATTGTCTGTAATAATTGGCGAACCCCAAAAAACGTTGGATAGCACGGAGTCCGGAGGGGCGTGGCCAATCTAAGACGGCAGAGAGTTTATCTGGGTCCATTTGTAGTCCCTGGCCAGAGACCAAGTATCCTAGGAAAGGAAGAGATTGACATTCAAAGAGACATTTCTCCATTTTGGCATAAAGTTGATTGTCCCGAAGTCTCTGAAGAACCATGCGGACATGCTGGCGGTGTTCTTCTAAGTTGGCAGAAAAAAATCAGAATATCGTCCAGATAAACCACAACACAGGAATATAGGAGATCACGAAAAATTTCATTAACAAAGTCTTGGAAGACGGCAGGGGCGTTGCACAGGCCAAAGGGCATGACCAGATACTCAAAGTGTCCATCTCTGGTGTTAAATGCAGTCTTCCATTCGTCCCCCTCCCTGATGCGGATGAGATTATAAGCCCCTCTTACGTCCAGTTTGGTAAAGATGTGGGCACCTTGTAGGCGATCAAAGAGTTCCGAGATAAGAGGTAAGGGGTAGCGTTTTTTTACCGTGATTTTATTAAGTCCGCGGTAATCAATGCAAGGACGTAGGGAGCCATCTTTTTTGGACACAAAAAAAAAAATCCAGCTCCGGCAGGAGAGGAGGACTTGCGGATAAACCCCTCTTTTTAATTTTCCTGGATGTACTCTGACATGGCAAGAGTCTCTGGAGCAGACAGAGGATAGATTCTGCCCTGGGGTGGAGTAGTACCCGGGAGGAGGTCAATAGGACAGTCATAAGGCCTGTGAGGAGGTAAAGTCTCAGCTTGCTTTTTGCAAAAAACGTCAGCATAGTCCATATAAGCCTTAGGAAGACCGGATACAGGGGGAACCACAGGGTCACGGCAGGGAGTACTGGGAACCGGTTTAAGACAGTCCTTGTGACAAGAAGTACCCCAGTTCTTGATTTCTCCTGTGGACCAATCAAGGGTTGGGGAATGGCGTTGAAGCCACGGTAATCCAAGAAGAATTTCAGAAGTGCAGTTGGAGAGGACCAAAAATTCAATTTTTTCGTGATGAGGTCCGATGCACATTAGGAGAGGTTCCGTGCGGTAACGCACGGTACAGTCCAATCTTTCATTGTTAACAGAATTGATGTAGAGGGGTCTGGCGAGACTGGTCACCGGGATGTTGAACCTGTTGATGAGAGAGGCCAAAATAAAATTTCCTGCAGATCCGGAATCCAAGAAGGCCATAGCAGAGAAGGAGAAGGTAGAGGAAGATATCCGCACAGGCACAGTAAGGCGTGGAGAAGCAGAGTTGACATCAAGAACTGTCTCACCTTTGTGCGGAGTCTGCGTACGTCTTTCCAGGCGGGGAGGACGGATAGGACAATCCTTCAAGAAGTGTTCGGTACCGCCACAGTACAGGCACAGATTCTCCATGCGGCGTCGTGTCCTCTCTTGAGGTGTCAAGCGAGACCGGTCAACTTGCATAGCCTCCACGGCGGGAGGCAAAGGAACGGATTGCAGAGGACCAGAGGAGAGAGGAGCCGGGGAGAGAAACCGCCTCGTGCGAACAAAGTCCATATCCTGGCGGAGCTCCTGACGCCTTTCGGAAAAACGCATGTCAATGCAGGTGGCAAGATGAATAAGTTCATGCAGGTTAGCAGGAATTTCTCGTGCGGCCAGCACATCTTTAATGTTGCTAGATAGGCCTTTTTTAAAGGTCGCGCAGAGGGCCTCATTATTCCAGGATAATTCGGAGGCAAGAGTACGGAATTGGATGGCGTACTCGCCAACAGAAGAATTACCCTGGACCAGGTTCAGCAGGGCAGTCTCAGCAGAAGAGGCTCGGGCAGGTTCCTCAAAGACACTTCGAATCTCCGTGAAGAAGGAGTGTACAGAGGCAGTGACAGGGTCATTGCGGTCCCAGAGTGGTGTGGCCCATGACAGAGCTTTCCCAGACAGAAGGCTGACTACGAAAGCCACCTTAGACCTTTCAGTAGGAAACTGGTCCGACATCATCTCCAAGTGCAGGGAACATTGCGAAAGAAAGCCACGGCAAAACTTAGAGTCCCCATCAAATTTATCCGGCAAAGATAATCGTAGGCCGGAAGCGGCCACTCGCTGTGGAGGAGGTGCAGGAGCTGGCAGAGGAGATTGTTGCTGAAGCTGTGGTAATAGCTGCTGTAGCATCACGGTCAGTTGAGACAGCTGGTGGCCTTGTTGCGACTGCTGGGCGACCACCGTGGTGAGGTCGGCGACAACTGGCAGTGGGACTTCAGCGGGATCCATGGCCGGATCTACTGTCACGATTCGGCTGGCTGGAGGTGGATCCTCTGTGCCAGAGAGGGATTGGCGTGGACCGTGTTGGTGGACCGGTTCTAAGTTGCTACTGGTATTCACCAGAGCCCGCCGCAAAGCGGGATGGTCTTGCAGCGGTGGTAGCAACCAGGTCGTATCCACCAACAACGGCTCAACCTCTCTGACTGCTGAAGATAGGCGCGGTACAAGGGAGTAGACAAGAGCAAGGTCGGACGTAGCAGGAGGTCAGGGCAGGCAGCAAGGATCGTAGTCAGGGGCAACGGCAGGAGGTCTGGAACACAGGCTAGGAACACACTAGGAAACGCTTTCACTGGCACAATGGCAACAAGATCCGGCGAGGGAGTGCAGGGGAAGTGAGGTATAAGTAGGGAGTGCACAGGTGAACACACTGATTAAGCCTGCTGCGCCAATCAGTGGCGCAGTGGCCCTTTAAATTGCAGAGACCCGGCGCGCGCGCGCCCTAAGGAGCGGGGCCGTGCGCGCCAGGACAAGACAGACGGGGAACGAGTCAGGTACGGGAGCCGGGATGCGCATCGCGAGCGGGCGCCTCCCGCATCGCGAATCGCATCCCGGCTGAGAGAGATATTGCAGCGCACCCGGTCAGCAGGTCTGACCGGGGCGCTGCGATTGCAAGGATGCTGCGAGCGCTCCGGGGAGGAGCGGGGACCCGGAGAGCTCGGCGTAACAGGGGGTTAACAACATCTTGCCCCAGGGGTTAATACCATCTGATTCCACCATTCAGTCCACTACACCCTGGGTCCTGCCATACACTGCTGGTGCACAACAGATGCATGCAGGTTTTTAGTATCTAGATGCATAACTTTACATTTATCCACATTGAACCTCATATGCCAAGTGGATGCCCAGACACTTAGTCCATCCAAGTCATCTTGTAACTTATGCACATCCTCTATAGACTGTACCGTGCTACAAAGCTTGGTGTCATCTGCAAAAATAGAAACAGAGCTGTTAATCCGATCCTCTATATCATTACTAAATAAATTAAACAAGTGCTTGCCCAGTACTGAAACTTGGGGTACACCACTAATAACCGGGGGCCAATCAGAGTATGAATCATTGACAACCACTCTCTGGGTACAGTCCTTAAGTCAGTTTTCAATCCAGTTACAAACTATGGTTTCCAAACCGAAAGACCTTAATTTAACTATCAGACGTCTATGAGGGACAGTATCAAACGCTTTAGCAAAATCCAAAAACACTATATAAAACAGCCATTCCTCTGTCAAGGCTTCTACTCACATCTTCATAAAGGCTAATTAGATTAGTTTGACAACTTCTATCCTTATGATGAACACCAACAAAAAGAACCAATTATGTAAAATAGCTAATTTTATTTAACATATATCAAAAAGTCTGACATACTGTAAGGAACCGAAGGTTTAACTTGCACTGAGAGCTTTTGTTTGGTCTTGTTGCTTTGGTTACGCCTGTCCCCTGAGACTAGTCAGCTGACCTTGATTGAACACCTGGTCTGGACCTATTTAAGCCGGCAGTCTACTCCCAGTCTTTGCTTGCTAAAGAGTTTTGTTTGTCTCCTAGCTAGCTTTATACTGTATCTGTTATATCTGGCATTTTGACCCTTTGGCTCTGCTCTCTGGTATTAGCGTTTTTGTACTTTGTGCTCTCCTGGTTTAGACTCGGCTCTCTGACTATGTATTTTTGTGTGTGCGTGCTTAGGTTTGTTTTCTGTTAGTTGGCCTTTCACGACCTTTCATCAGTTTTGTAGTTTATTGTTTTGACCTGTCCCTCACTTATTTAGGAAGGGACTGTCACCGTGGTTATGGACCTGTCGCCTAGGGCGGGTATGTAAGTAGGCAGGAATAGGGGAGTGGGCGAGAATAGTGTGCACACCTTCCCTGCCCATACGTAACACATACATTTAAAAGTATGAAATGGAAAATGAAAAACAAGGCACTGTAGTGACAGATACAGAAAAGTGAAGGAAAGATAAGAAGTAGCAGCAATACATAGATTACAGGGCAGACAGAACATCCATAGTCATATACAAGCAAAAAACTCCATAATGGTATAAAGATCCATAATCAGTATTGCAACTGAAAGTACAATAATAAAGGAGATTCCTTTGCATAATATAATATGGAAAGCGAACAGCTAGAGATACAGGAAGACCAAGCTGAAAACATACAAATATCCTGCCATGTGTGCTGCCACCTACCAGCTCCAACCCCAACGTACGTTTTGCATTGTGCTTCATCAGGGGGGTGTCTAAAACTCCCATCTAAGTGGTAATAAGTACAATCAGTCAGCCAATCACCTGTAGTCTCTATGAAATGACACATTGAACTACCAATCAATGCCCATGTATAGTACTAGACCAGTCTGCTGTCAGGTGTATGCAGTCAGAGTAATCTACTTCACCTGTGCTCATGCCGCCAGAAGCGGCTGGTGACATCATAGAAATCCGCCTGTCGCATCATGCGATGCCCAAAGTAGCGCTCACACTGTTACTGGCGGACCGTGGCAGTGGAAAGAGGAAGTTCCGGGGGAGATCACATGATGATCACATGAGATCACTCGCCGGGGTTCCAATCATGTGACTGGAGTGATCCTCGTCAGAGACTGGAGCGAGGCCTGGAAAGGCTACGTACCGCTTGCCGAGGAGGATCAACACCACCCCATGTCCCATCTAAGGGAGATTTCACCAATGATGTGCAAGGGGAGGAAAGAGGAATACCCTGGGAACACTGAGGCTGCAAGTTAGAAGGGGCATAATAATAAAAGTTGTGAACAGGGTGACAAATATGGACAAAGACAATATATAAACACACACAGAGGACAATAACAGAAATATAAATAAAACAAATGCACACAATACACAACACACCCAGTGACAAATGACCCATCACCAACTAAGAAAAAAAATTATAAAAAAAATTATATGTGTATGAGAATTAATAAGTATATAAGTAAATGTGTACGTGAATATATGTATGTAAAGGTGAGATGAAAGAAAGGGAGTAAATATGACGAATGAAAAAGGAATGGAGATAAACACTAAGAAAGGAAAATACTACAGTGTATTGTGCAAAATATCCAATGTGTAAAAAAATAAAAAGAATGTCAATGCGCAAATAAAGGTAGATGTATGTGATGTGAATAATGATGTGAAAATAGAAAGAATAATAAAGGGGAAACGGGATGCATTGTCAAAAAGTGACATGGTAAAGGGGAAAATGAAAATGTGTAAAACAACTCAGAAATACAGTGCAAAAATAATATATATAAATGTAAACATTAATGAAGTGATGGGAAAATGTATGTGGAGAAAAACTGAGTATAAAAAAATGATATAGATTTCATTTATTTAAAAGGCTGAACAAACAGCCAGCCAGCCATGTTGAATAATAAAGTGCAAAAGTGCACATGGAAGAACCAGCAGCAAACAATGGGCAACTATGGGCCCATATAGTAAACAAATTGAACCTAAGTAAAAACATGGCACAATGGCATAAAAATTAAGAGCAGGAAAAATGGCAGCAGGCAGGACACATGGCAGGATGGTAATGAGACAATGCAGAAATGACAAATGATGATAACAAGGGTAAGTAGAAGGTGGATTCGGCCGACCTTCAGTCCTTTTGTTGCCCATTTTTGCTTCTGGTTCTTCCGTGTGCACTTTTGCCCTTTATTATTCAATATGGATGTCTGTCTGTTTGTTCAGCCCTTTAAATAAATGATATCTTTATATATATATCATTTAGAACTAAAACCTTGGAGACTCTCTCGGTGGAGATTAAGTCAACCAGTAAACAATTACTGAAGAGACACATGCCAACATTTATCATTGTCTTTAGACTGTTTTTTGTGTCTACAAAAGGCAAATATAAGACGCAAGCATGGTTTATTTGCGCCATGGGCCGACATTTATCATTGTAGGTGTAAGTGAAGCATTTTTCTACACCTTTTTGTTTGTGTGCTGATAATATCATGTGTATTGCCAAAATCAGTGGATTTCAACTCAAAATCAGCAGAAATGTGTAAAACAAAAGGTGCAAGCCTTTTTTGCTCCTTTTGTAGACACAAAAATTTGTCTAAAAACAATGATAAATGGATCTCCGAGTGACCATGATCTATTTAGGAAAGAAATGGATGAACTGTATTTGGTGTGGGAAAAGCAAATTCAGGAACAGAAATCGAAGAAATTCCAGAGGGATGTCTTAGAATCGGAGGATATATGAATGGAAATGTATTAATCCTACTAACATGAATTGCAGGGAATCCATTTCATCTAGAATCTCACAAGATGTGATGTCTGACACTTCCTCAGTATCTTCCCACTCATCCCGCCATAGGAATCAGAGGAATAATTATGATCCACTTCGGGGACCCACCACAAGGAGAAGAATGGATAGAGCCAATGCCCAGGACATCCAAAGAGGATCATCTAAGGTAATCAATTTATCTAAACATACTTTCACTTTGGAACAATTGCAAGTTCTTAATCATGGCCTTTCATTTTCCCCTACTTCTAGCGTGGACGTTTTTGAGGTCCCAAAGTTACTTTTTTTAAAAAATGTTTCACAACCGATTCGCAGCATCCTTCTGCTCCTAACGTGAGGCAACATTGGCGTTACAAGCCTTAGAAGAACTATCTGAAGAACAAAACCCACCTGAAGTTGGATGGTTCCCGAACACGTTGATTCCATGATCATGTAAGTTCCTCCCTCTCTCACTATCTTCCAATATTGAGATTTTTGTCCTGGTGGTGTCTGGTGAGATTGAAAAGTTGTCACCTACTCATACATTTGATAAATGTATCCAGTTTGATTAACAGGCCATTATGCAATTACAAGCCATGACAGATGTTATAATCAAACCCTCAGATAAGGGGGAAAACTTAGTCCTGTGGCCTATTGAATTGAATTCTGTAAACTAATAGATCATGTCCTTAGACCGCTGGTTGAGATGTTACCCTCCTACATTAAAGACACCACAGATGCCCTATGAAGAATGGAAGGTATTCAATTAGATGACGAAATGTGGATAATAACAAGCGACGTGGAGTCCTTGTATACATCAATCTGACATCAAGATGGACTTAGAGCAGTTGGAGATTTCCTTAGGATATCAGAAATCGACAAAGATATAGGCGAGTTAATCATTGAACTCCTCAATTTTGCCTTGACTCACAATTTTTTCCTGTTTAAAGAGATTTATTATTTACAATTGGAAGGAACCACGATGGGCGTGTCCTGCGCACCTTCGTACGCCAATCTCTTTTTAGGGGCAGGGGAAAGAACAATATTTCCCCCTTGTATTGAAAATGTTCAAATGTGGGAAAGGTATATCGACAATGTCATTTTTGTTTGGAAGGGCTCTCTGGATGATCTACAGACATTTATGACAATTTTGAACACTAAAGATCAGAACATCAAATTCACCTACAAAGCAGGTAGAAATCGTATGGACTTGCTGGATATCTCCTTTGGAGTGGACCATCAGGGATATGTACAATCAGACCTCCTTTGTAACCTACTGCCACAAATTTGTTACTACATGCCCAATTGCCCCAGCCTCAAAATCTGATTAAAGGCATTCCCATGGGTCAATTTTTATGACTAAAACATTTCTGCTTGACAGATTAGAAGTTCGAGAACCGAGCCATTGAACTCTGGAACAGATTCTCAGAGAGAGGTTACAAGGACAATTGGATTTGCCAGGCTCATTTAAGGGACAAACATACCAGTAGGAGAAGTTTACTACAACCCAGAAATAGGAACAAGAACGACCACAGCTATGCCAAGTTAGGGAGATTTTGACAAAAAAAAATAATATTTTACTTTCTGATCCAATACTGAAACTATATCTCCCCAAACAACCCTCAATGACATTCAGGAGGAGTGCAAATAAGAGAGCCAAACTGATGCACAGTCACCACAAAGGGAAAGAAACCAGGAATCCTTTCGGAGCTAGCAAACCCAAATGGGGCTGTCACCCATTTGACAAATTCCACGTTTACAAATGTTGATGGCACTCGTTCCTTTCAGATTTAATATACTATCTCATGCAACACATTTGGGGTTATATTCCATGGTACCTGTCCTTGTGGTTATGTCTATGTAGGCATGACTACACGTGACCTTAAGAAAAGAACCAGAGAACATGTCCTTGGGATCCTATCAGCAAAAAAAAGAAACGGACCTCAAGCGTCTGACGACTGTGCCCATACAGTTCAAGATACACCATGACTGTGACACAAAAGGCCTGAAGGTGAGGGGGATTGATCGTGTATTTGTGGGCAACAGGGGAGGCAATTGGAAAGAGAAACTTGCACAAATCCAGATCTTGATCTTGTGTTTTCAACCCTCCTTGGGTGAGTTGTTTTACTTTTAATGTTTTTATTTCTCACCTCTCTTTTCTCTTCTCTTTTCTTGTTTTTAGGTCGGACAAATCCACCTTCTACTTACCCTTTGTTACACGGAGCGCTCCAGGTCCCTGCTCCTCCCCGGAGTGCTTGCGGCGTTCTTCTCTGTGCAGCGCCCCGGTCAGACCCGCTGACCGGGAGCGCTGCACTGGTATCACCGGCAGGGATGCGATCCGCATAGCAGGGCGCGCCCGTCCGCTGGTCGCATCCCAATCTCCTCACCTGCCCCGTCCTCTTGCTGTTCTGTCCCGGCGCGCGCGGCCCCACTCTCTAGGGCGCGCGCGCGCCGGCTCTCTGAAATTTAAAGGGCCAGTGCACCATTAATTGGTGCCTGGCCCAATCAGTACCTACACCTGCTCTATGTGTATAGAAACCCACTTCCCCTTCCTGTCCTTGCCGGATCTTGTTGCCTTAGTGCCCTGTGAAAGCGTTTAGTGTGTTCCCAAGCCTGTGTACCTGTACCCAGACCTTCTGCTGTTGCCCCTGACTACGACTCTTGCTGCCTGCCCTGACCTTCTTCTACGTCCGACCATGCGCTTGCCTTGTCCCTGTGTACCGCGCCTGTCTCAGCTGTCAGTTGGGGTTGAGTCACTATCGGGTGGAACGACCTGGGGGTTACCTGCCGCTGCAAGTCCATCCCGCCTTGCTGCGGGCTCTGGTGAAAACCAGTAACCCCTTAGACTCCGTTCCCCTGGTACGGCCACGCCATCACCCCACTGACACAGAGGATCCACCTCCAGTGTCCTCGCTGCATACCAGTCCGGATCCTGACACCCTTGTTATCATCATTTGCCATTTCTGCATTGTCTCATTACCATCCTGCCATGTGTCCTGCCTGTTGCCATTTTTCATGCTCTTAATTTTAATGCCGTTGTGCCATGTTTTTACTTAGGTTCAATTTGTTTACTATATGGGCCCATAGTTGGCCAATTTTTGTTGCTGGTTCTTCCGTGTGCACATTTGCACTTTATTATTCAATATGGCTGTCTGTCTGTTTGTTCAGCTCTTTAAATACATCGTATGTTAATATCTTTTATATATATATATATATATATATATATATATATGCAGACAAGGTAAGGCTGCTCACCACTCTCGCATTTGCTGCACGATCTCGTGCTGCGGACACCGGTACCGCTCCCGGCTTAGTAGAAGTCACACAAGAAAAAACGTCCAGCACTCGGGAAGATGCAGGTAAAACTTGTCAATGGCTTTATTCACACGCTTAAGGCAGGACACAATCTGACGCGTTTAGCCAGGGGGAGAGAAGCGGCGCCGACAGCCAGGGGGAGAGAAGGGGCAGCGGCACCCATTGCCGACCCCGCTGCCCCGTTGCCTCCCCCCATCCCTGGTTGCATAATTACCTGTTGCCAGGGTCGGGTCCGCGCTGCTTCAGGCCTCCGGCGTGCGTCCCCTGCATCGTTGCTATGCACTGCACTGTGCGGCACACTGACGTCATGCGCCGCGCCGTGCAGCGCATAGCAACTACGCAGGGGATGCACGCTGGAGGCCTGAAGCAGCGCGGACCCGACCCCGGCAACAGGTAATTATGCAACCGGGGATGGGGGGAGGCAACGGGGCAGCGGCGCCGGCAATGGGTGCCGCTGCCTCTTCTCTCCCCCTGGCTGTCGGCGCCGCTTCTCTCCCCCTGGCTATCGGTGCCGGCAATGGGGTGCCGGCACCGATAGTCAGGGGGACAGAACAAGCAGCGGCACCGATAGCCAGGGGGAGAGAAGGGCCGGCAGCAGGGCTCTAGACCCCAGGAAAGGTAGGGGGAGAGAAGCCGGCAGCGACAGCCTCTCTCCCCCTGCCTTTCCTGGGGGTGTATCGGGGTATACACGCGCGCACCCTCATTTTACCATGGATATTTGGGTAAAAAACTTTTTTTACCCAAATATCCTTGGTAAAATGAGGGTGCGTGTTATAGGCCGGTGCGTGGTATACCCCGATAAATACGGTACTTGTTCCACTTAGGAATACATTTAGCTGTATATTTATTCAATGTTGATTAGAAAATTTCCCATATACAGTCTGTGTCTGTATTTGAGAACACCTCCTCCTAGTCTATGTCCTGAAGTGCAGCTCATAACCCAGAGAAATTTGCTTTTTTTAAATTATACGTTTTTTCCCTCCCAACCTGTCTTTGTTTTCTACACTTGAAGTCAAAAGTAACTATATTGTGGTCGCTATTACCAAGGTTTTCTTGCACAGTTACATTACACTCTGCATTGCTGGAAATGACCAGATCCAACAGAGCATCACTTCTTGTTGGGTCCTCCACACACTGGGCCATAAAGTTATCCTGCAGTAAAATTAGGAATTGTCTCCCCTTTGTAGTTTTAGCCAAACCCCGACTCCAATCTATATCTGGATAATTTAACACTCCCATTATTACCACTGTACACACCCGGCCAGCCCTCTCTATTTGTATAAGCAGATGACCTTCTTTGTCCTCAGTGGTGTTGGGTGGTCTATAGATTACACCAAAAAATATCTTTTCAGTCTTTGCCTCCTTTTGTAATTCTACCCACAGGGATTCCACATCCTCAGAATCATCACACACTATGACATCTTTCACACTGACTTTCATACCACCTCTAACATACAGACAGACTCCACCACCTTCCCTGTTTACCCTATCATTGCAAAACAGTGTAAACCCCTGCAGATTGACAGCCAAGCAATGTGAGGAATCTAGCCATGTATCAGTGCCCGCAACTATATCAATGTGTTGTTCCTCCCGTATCCAAGCCTCAAGCTCCCTCATTTTATTTGCTAGACTTCTGGAATTTGTGAATGTACACTTTACATTTCCATTAAAGGGATACACCTGTGGAAAACTTTTTTTTTTTAAATCAACGGGGGCCAGAAAGTTAAACAGATCACTTCCAGTACTTTTTAGGGGATGTATACTAAAGAGAAATCAAAAAAAGAAATTGTTACGACGAGCGCTCCGGGTCCCCGCTCCTCCCCGAAGCGCTCGCAGCGTTCTCTCATTCGCAGCGCCCCGGTCAGACCTGCTGACCGGGTGCGCTGCGATATTACTCCCAGCCGGGATGCGATTCGCGATGCGGGACGCGCCCGCTCGCGATGCGCATCTCGGCTCCCGTACCTGACCCGTTCCCCGTCTGTGTTGTCCCGGCGCGCGCGGCCCCGCTCCTTAGGGCGCGCGCGCGCCGGGTCTCTGCGATTTAAAGGGCTGCTGCGCCACTGATTGGCGCAGCAGGCCTAATCAGTATTCTCACCTGTGCACTCCCTACTTATACCTCACTTCCCCTGCACTCCCTCGCCGGATCTTGTTGCCATTGTGCCAGTGAAAGCGTTCCCTTGTGTGTTCCTAGCCTGTGTTCCAGACCTCCTGCCGTTGCCCCTGACTACGATCCTTGCTGCCTGCCCTGACCTTCTGCTACGTCCGACCTTGCTCTTGTCTACTCCCTTGTACCGCGCTTATCTTCAGCAGTCAGAGAGGTTGAGCCGTTGCTGGTGGATACGACCTGGTTGCTACCGCCGCTGCAAGACCATCCCGCTTTGCGGCGGGCTCTGGTGAATACCAGTAGCAACTTAGAACCGGTCCACCAACACGGTCCACGCCAATCCCTCTCTGGCACAGAGGATCCACCTCCAGCCAGCCGAATCGTGACAGTAGATCCGGCCATGGATCCCGCTGAAGTCCCGCTGCCAGTTGTTGCCGACCTCACCACGGTGGTCGCCCAGCAGTCGCAACAGATAGCGCAACAAGGCCACCAGCTGTCTCAACTGACCGTGATGCTACAGCAACTATTACCACAGCTCCAGCAACCTTCTCCTCCGCCAGCTCCTGCACCTCCTCCACAGCGAGTGGCCGCTTCCAGCCTTCGATTATCCTTGCCGGATAAATTTGATGGGGACTCTAAGTTTTGCCGTGGCTTTCTTTCGCAATGTTCCCTGCACTTGGAGATGATGTCGGACCAGTTTCCTACTGAAAGGTCTAAGGTGGCTTTCGTAGTCAGCCTTCTGTCTGGGAAAGCTCTGTCATGGGCCACACCGCTCTGGGACCGCAATGACCCTGTCACTGCCTCTGTACACTCCTTCTTCACGGAGATTCGAAGTGTCTTTGAGGAACCTGCCCGAGCCTCTTCTGCTGAGACTGCCCTGCTGAACCTGGTCCAGGGTAATTCTTCTGTTGGCGAGTACGCCATCCAATTCTGTACTCTTGCCTCCGAATTATCCTGGAATAACGAGGCCCTCTGCGCGACCTTTAAAAAAGGCCTATCCAGTAACATTAAAGATGTGCTGGCCGCACGAGAAATTCCTGCTAACCTGCATGAACTTATTCATCTTGCCACCCGCATTGACATGCGTTTTTCAAAAAGGCGTCAGGAGCTCCGCCAGGATATGGACTTTGTTCGCACGAGGCGGTTTTTCTCCCCGGCTCCTCTCTCCTCTGGTCCTCTGCAATCCGTTCCTGTTCCTTCCGCCGTGGAGGCTATGCAAGTTGACCGGTCTCGCTTGACACCTCAAGAGAGGACACGACGCGCATGGAGAATCTTTGCCTGTACTGTGCCGGTACCGAACATTTCTTGAAGGATTGTCCTATCCGTCCTCCCCGCCTGGAAAGACGTACGCTGACTCCGCACAAAGATGAGACAGCTCTTGATGTGAACTCTGCTTCTCCACGCCTTACTGTGCCTGTGCGGATATCTTCTTCTACCTTCTCCTTCTCTGCTATGGCCTTCTTGGATTCCGGATCTGCAGGAAATTTTATTTTGGCCTCTCTCATCAACAGGTTCAACAGTGACCAGTCTCGCCAGACCCCTCTACATCAATTCTGTTAACAATGAAAGATTGGACTGTACCGTGCGTTACCGCACGGAACCTCTCCTAATGTGCATCGGACCCCATCACGAAAAAATTGAATTTTTGGTCCTCTCCAACTGCACTTCAGAAATTCTTCTTGGATTACCGTGGCTTCAACGCCATTCCCCAACCCTTGATTGGTCCACAGGAGAAATCAAGAACTGGGGTACTTCTTGTCACAAGGACTGTATTAAACCGGTTCCCAGTACTCCCTGTAGGGACCCTGTGGTTCCCCCGGTATCCGGTCTTCCTAAGGTTTATATGGACTATGCTGATGTTTTTTGCAAAAAGCAAGCAGAGACTTTACCTCCTCACAGGCCTTATGACTGTCCTATTGACCTCCTCCCGGGTACTACTCCACCCCGGGGCAGAATCTATCCTCTGTCTGCTCCAGAGACCCAAGCCATGTCGGAGTACATCCAGGAGAATTTAAAAAAGGGGTTTATCCGCAAGTCCTCCTCTCCTGCCGGAGCTGGATTTTTTTTTGTGTCCAAAAAAGATGGCTCCCTACGCCCTTGCATTGATTACCGCGGACTTAATAAAATCACGGTAAAAAACCGCTACCCCTTACCTCTTATCTCGGAACTCTTTGATCGCCTACAAGGCGCCCACATCTTTACCAAACTGGACTTAAGAGGTGCTTATAATCTCATCCGCATCAGGGAGGGGGACGAATGGAAGACTGCATTTAACACTAGAGATGGACACTTTGAGTATCTGGTCATGCCCTTTGGCCTGTGCAACGCCCCTGCCGTCTTCCAAGACTTTGTTAATGAAATTTTTTGTGATCTCCTATATACCTGTGTTGTGGTTTACCTGGACGATATTCAGATTTTTTCTGCCAACTTAGAAGAACACCGCCAGCATGTCCGCATGGTTCTTCAGAGACTTCGGGACAATCAACTTTATGCCAAAATGGAGAAATGTCTTTTTGAATGTCAATCTCTTCCTTTCCTAGGATACTTGGTCTCTGGCCAGGGACTACAAATGGACCCAGATAAACTATCTGCCGTGTTAGATTGGCCACACCCCTCCGGACTCCGTGCTATCCAACGTTTTTTGGGGTTCGCCAATTATTACAGACAATTCATTCCACACTTCTCCACTATTGTGGCTCCTATCGTGGCTTTAACCAAGAAAAATGCCAATCCTAAGTCCTGGTCTCCCCAAGCGGAAGACGCATTTAAACATCTCAAGTCTGCCTTTTCTTCTGCTCCCGTGCTCTCCAGACCTGACCCATCTAAACCCTTTCTATTGGAGGTAGATGCCTCCTCTGTGGGAGCTGGAGCTGTCCTTCTACAAAAAAATTCTTCCGGGCATGCTGTTACTTGTGGTTTTTTTTCTAGGACCTTCTCTCCGGCGGAGAGAAACTACTCCATTGGTGATCGAGAACTACTGGCCATTAAATTGGCGCTTGAGGAATGGAGGCACCTGCTGGAGGGATCAAAATTTCCAGTTATCATATACACTGATCACAAGAATCTCTCCTATCTCCAGTCTGCCCAATGACTGAACCCTCGCCAGGCTAGGTGGTCGTTGTTCTTTGCCCGTTTTAACTTTGAAATCCATTTTCGCCCTGCTGACAAGAACATTAGGGCCGATGCCCTCTCTCGTTCTTCTGATGCCTCTGAAGTAGAGGTCTCTCCGCAACACATCATTCCTCCGGACTGTCTGATCTCCACTTCTCCAGCTTCCATCAGGCAAACTCCTCCAGGGAAGACCTTCGTTTCTCCACGCCAGCGTCTCGGGATTCTCAAATGGGGACACTCCTCCCACCTCGCAGGCCATGCGGGCATCAAAAAATCCTTGCAACTCATCTCTCGATTTTATTGGTGGCCGACTCTGGAGACTGATGTTGTTGATTTCGTGCGGGCCTGTACTGTCTGTGCCGGGATAAGACTCCTCGCCAGAAGCTTGCTGGTCTCCTTCATCCTCTGCCTGTTCCTGAACAGCCTTGGTCACAGATTGGTATGGACTTTATTACGGACTTGCCCTCATCCCGTGGCAACACAGTTGTTTGGGTGGTCGTTGATCGATTTTCCAAGATGGCACATTTTATTCCTCTTCCTGGTCTTCCTTCAGCGCCTCAGTTGGCAAAGCAATTTTTTGTACACATTTTTCGCCTTCACGGTTTGCCCACGCATATCGTCTCGGATAGAGGTGTCCAATTCGTGTCTAAATTCCGGAGGGCCCTTTGTAAACAGCTCAAGATCAAATTAAACTTCTCTTCTTCTTATCATCCCCAATCCAATGGGCAAGTAGAAAGAGTTAATCAGGTCCTGGGTGACTATTTACGGCATTTTGTTTCCTCCCGCCAGGATGACTGGGCAGATCTTCTACCATGGGCCGAATTCTCATACAACTTCAGAGTCTCCGAATCTTCTGCTAAATCCCCATTTTTCGTGGTGTACGGCCGTCACCCTCTTCCTCCCCTCCCTACTCCCTTGCCCTCTGGTTTGCCCGCTGTGGATGAAGTGACTCGTGATCTTTCCACCATATGGAAAGAGACCCAAAATGCTCTTTTACAGGCTTCATCCCGGATGAAAAGATTTGCTGATAAAAAAAGAAGAACTCCCCCCATTTTTGCTCCCGGAGACAAGGTATGGCTCTCCGCTAAATATGTCCGCTTTCGTGTCCCCAGTTATAACCTGGGACCACGCTATCTTGGTCCTTTCAAAATCAAGTGCCAGATCAACCCTGTCTCTTACAAACTCCTTCTTCCTCCTTCTCTCCGTATTCCCAATGCCTTCCATGTCTCTCTCCTTAAACCACTCATCCTTAACCGCTTCTCTCCCAAAGTTGTTTCTCCCACTCCAGTTTCCGGATCTTCTGACGTCTTTTCTGTGAAGGAGATTCTAGCATCCAAGACGGTCAGAGGTAAAAGATTCTTCTTGGTTGACTGGGAGAATTGCGGCCCAGAGGAGAGATCCTGGAAACCTGAGGACAACATCCTGGACAAAAGTCTTATCCTCAGGTTCTCAGGCTCCAAAAAGAGGGGGAGACCCAAGGGGGGGGGGGGGGTACTGTTACGCCGAGCGCTCCGGGTCCCCGCTCCTCCCCGGAGCGCTCGCAGCGTTCTCTCATTCGCAGCGTCCTGGTCAGACCTGCTGACCGGGTGCGCTGCGATATTACTCCCAGCCGGGATGCGATTCGCGATGTGGGACGCGCCCGCTCGCGATGCGCATCTCGGCTCCCGTACCTGACCCGTTCCCCGTCTGTGTTGTCCCGGCGCGCGCGGCCCCGCTCCTTAGGGCGCGCGCGCGCCGGGTCTCTGCGATTTAAAGGCCCGCTGCGCCACTGATTGGCGCAGCAGGCCTAATCAGTATTCTCACCTGTGCACTCCCTACTTATACCTCACTTCCCCTGCACTCCCTTGCCGGATCTTGTTGCCATTGTGCCAGTGAAAGCGTTCCCTTGTGTGTTCCTAGCCTGTGTTCCAGACCTCCTGCCGTTGCCCCTGACTACGATCCTTGCTGCCTGCCCTGACCTTCTGCTACGTCCGACCTTGCTCTTGTCTACTCCCTTGTACCGCGCTTATCTTCAGCAGTCAGAGATGTTGAGCCGTTGCTGGTGGATACGACCTGGTTGCTACCGCCGCTGCAAGACCATTCCGCTTTGCGGCGGGCTCTGGTGAATACCAGTAGCAACTTAGAACCGGTCCACCAACACGGTCCACGCCAATCCCTCTCTGGCACAGAGGATCCACCTCCAGCCAGCCGAATCGTGACAGAAATTCATTTCCTCTGATGTCATGACCACAGTGCTCTCTGCAGACCTCTGCTGTCCATTTTAGGAACAGTCCAGAGCAGCATATGTTTGCTATGGGAAATTTTCTCCTGCTCTGGACAGTTCCTAAAATGGACAGCAGAGGTCAGCAGAGAGCACTGTGGTCATGACATCAGAGGAAATGCATTTCTTTTTTGGATTTATCTTTAGTAAACAGCCCCTAAAAAGTACTGGAAGGATTAAGATTTTTTTAATAGAAGTGATTTACAAATCTGTTTAACTTTCTGGCACCAGTTGATTAAAAAAAAATAAAGTTTTCCACGGGAGTACTCCTTAAAGTTTTACACATACAATCTCACTAATGGGATTTTTTGAATTATTGGTGATAATGGTATTTTTTGAGTTATTGGGGCTTATTGGATTTTTTTTAGTTATTGGGGCTACATTTATTTGGGCTACATTTATTTTCAATGCTGGTCGGCTACATTTATTTTCACTGCTGTTTTGTTAACACATGGATCTCCCTATCCACTGCTATTAACCTCCCCCCACAGTTCTATTCTCCACCCACTATTATGTCCTGAACCCTCTCTATCCTATCTGTCCCACTATCTGCTTGATTTGCTTTATTGTCCTCCCCCCAATTGTCCCTAATTTAAATACTCTGCCACCCCTTTCCAGGATTCTCTCACCCCAGCACAGCAGACCCGCTTCCATTCAGGTGCAAATTATCTGTAGAATAAAGTTTTTACCCCAATGAAAAATCAGCCCAGTGCTCTAAACACCCAAACACTTCCTCCTTACACCATGGCTAATACTAATACTGAATATAAAAAAGCATTACACAGACCAATATCACCAATAACAGCACTATACAATGGAAAAAAAAACATGACAACATGACCCATAACAACACTATCACACTACCACATAGTGGCTGGGTAATACAACTATACTGACACTGAATGAAAACCACTGGACACATACCGATATTTTCCCATACAGTGCCCATATAGTGAAGATTAATCTGCACTCTGGGTGTCAAGGACTTCCACAAATGTGTAGACTCAATTAAGCAAGCTGCATGAATCCACAGGGAGCCTGGCACAAAGCCACCAGTGACACTAGAAGGTAGGCTGCAGCATTCGAGTGGTGATCTAATGGATAAGTGTAATACTATAATATTACATTGAACTGTATGAGCAATCAAATGAAAAAATTCCACTATAATAAACCTTTAAATCACCCCCTTTTTTCCATTTCCAAAACATCACCATTTGTGGAATTGTTAGAACTGTTAAAATTCAATATTTATGATCCTGCATGGTGAATGGTGTAAAAAAAAAAACACAAATGCAAAAAATGGAATTAAACTACAGATCATGGTGCAAAAATAAGCCTTCATTCATCCCCCTGCAGACCAAACAATTAAAAATGTATAGGGGTCGTGATAGAGCAAATTTGAGCACTTTAAAGGGGTACTCCGGCGCTTAGACATCGTATCCCCTATCCAAAGGATAGGGGATAAGATGCCGTATCGCGGGGGTCCCGTCGCTGGGGACCCCTGTGATCTTGTACGCCACACCCCGTTAAAACAGCTGTCACGCCCCCTCCCATAGACTTGCATTGAGGAGGCAGAGCATGATGTCACATGGGGGTGGAGCCGTGACATCACAATGCTCCGGCTCCGTGATTGACAGTAATCAGACCCGGAGCGAACACACTCCGGGGACTGATTTTAACGGGGTATGGCGTGCAAGATCACGGGAATACAGAGCGGTGGGACCCCCATGATCAGGCATCTAATCCCCTATCCTTTGAATAGGGGATAAGATGTCTAAGCACCGGAGTACCCCTTTAATTTACTTTAAGTTTTAAGTAGTGCAATAAAATAAAAGCTACATAAATTGGGTATCATTGCAATTTTTCCGAGCTGAAGAATACAGATGACATGATAGTTTTACCACATGGTAAACAGCATACAAACATTGCCACCACCCCCCACCCCCCACCCCCCAAATTTTGTAGCGCATTTGGAAGTGCAAAAAAAATAAGAATAAAAGAGCCCTCAATTGGGTCTGTAGAAGGAAAAAGAATTTACAGTTATTATAACAAGTGGAAGGAAAACTGAAAATGTTATTAAGGGGTTAATATGCACACAAATTCAAAATTAATCTTCACTCTTTATTATTATAAAAATTATTTTAATGTACATTGTTTGTATTCATGTCTTCTTCTTAAGATGCAAATTAAATGTAAATAATATAACCTTCAATTAAGTAAATGATCAAGTAAATTATCATACTAATATGTACATTTCCATATAGATCTGAGGCTATATTATTTCTATTAATACCCTCTGAATCTGAATTAGTTAAATCACTTATACTGTATGGTATGTATCCAATTTTGAACCAAATATTGAGATTTTTGTGACCCAATGTCATGTTAATCTATGATTCATTATCACAGCTATTGAAAATGTTATTTTTATTTAAAATCTAAAGTTTTCTTGAGCTGCTGTATTCACACTGGATCATTTATACGCTAGTTCAATAATCATAGTAATCCCTTTTTCCCATACCCTATGTGGGCATATAGATGTCATATGGTTGGAGGTTCATTGCTCAAGAGAAAAGCTACTGAAAAAGAGTATGCCATGCGGTAGAAGACCCCCTGTGTGTATTACATGGCTTGCCGCATATTTGAATGATTTGTTGTACTAATGGAAATAGATGGTGTTATGAGACAATTACAGAACCTGTTATCACTTTCATGCTGCCTGTGGTCCCTGGTGACTTCAACAGGTCCCGCTGGCCTTGACTGATAGCTGTCTCCATGTTTCGGTATAGGAAGAGATCTGTCAATCAAGGCCAGTAGGATTGGAAGAAATCTTTGGGCACCATCCAAATGACTCATGACTTAGACAGCATAAAAGTAGTGTCAGGTTCCCTTCAGAATGTTCAGTGGTTAGCAAGAGGTTAAAAATCTGAATTGTGAAAATATATATATTTTGTTTGATTGTATAATTCAGCATATGCTATTAAAGAATAAAGAAGAGATTCTTATGTATGCTTTTTGCATTTTTTAACTGATGTGACAGACATGAGTTGTGCTCTTTGTTAGATGTAAATGGATCACTAAAATCCCTTGCATATGCGGTCTACGTTTCCCATAATTATTCAAATTCCTCCAAGAGATTGGGTGGGACCAGAGAAGCAAATCAAGCAGACATAGTGGCAGATAGGTTCGAGAGTGGTCAGGACATAATGGTGGGTGGAGAAGATTCATGTGGGGGAGATTAAGAATAGTGGATAAGGAGATCCATGTGTTACTATCCAGCGGTGAAAACAAATCTAACCACAATAACTCAATAAATCCCATTACTGACAATGAGTGTGTAAAACTGGATGGCAACATAAAGTGTATGTTCACAAATGCCAAAAGTCTAGCAAGCAAAATGGGGGAGCTTGAGGCCTTGATACTGGAGGAAACACTGATGTAGTGGGGTGTCTCTGAGACAAGGCTAGACTCCACATATGGCTTTGTGGTAGCCCTTGGGGGGTATAGTGTAGTTGGGGTGTTGCTGTGGTGGAATATGAGGGGTTAATTGAACCCTTGTCACACGTGACGCCAGGGTGAGGGTTAATACGCTGAGGTAGTTGCTAGGCCTATCGCCACCATTCCCAGAAATGATAGGTGTGTGCAGAAATAAATGATTGTCCACGGCAGTGCTGAACTTGAACTTGCAGGAACTTTACTGATGAAGTGCGGTACATTCAGTAACGGTAACAGTCTTAGTAACAGAGTCTATTATCAGCACGGTAGTTGACTGACTGTTGCTTAGGACTGATAAGTTATCCTGAGATTAGTAGAATTAGGTTTTAGAGATCTACTGGATTTAGGGGTCTGTTTAGGTCCAGTGATCTTGCGGAGTAATAGGGAATTGAAGTAACTCACAGTTTTGGAATGATGGCCGTTGCCGCAAGGCTTTGGCCTAGTGGTTGCCAATGACAGCTGCGCAGATCTGTCCTCATCAGTAGTGTTGCTCGTGAATATTCGCAATGCGAATTTTATTCGCGAATATCGCATATTCGCGAATTCGTGAATATTCGCAAATATAGCACTATATATTAGTAATTACAAATATTGTTTTTTATTTTTATTTTTTTTTCACAGTACACATCACAGTGATCACCCCTCTCTGCTTCCAGCTTGTATGGTGTAAAGAAGGCTCTAATACTACTGTGTGAGACTGGCGTGCGAATTTTCGCATATGCTAATTTCCACATATGCAAATTTCTCGCATATGCTAATTTTTGTACATGCAAATTTTCGCATATGCTAATTTTTGCATGCGCAAATGTTTCGCATATGTGAAAATAAACCGCGAATATTATGAATATGCGAATTTAGCGAATATATGACGAATATTCGTCCATATATTCGCGAAATATCGCGAATTCGAATATGGCCTATGCCGCTCAACACTACTCATCAGCAGCCCACGAGGAAAGAATGAGATTAATGGCCACCGCTCCCTTATATGGGCAGGGGCAGGGCCGTTTTGGATTGGTCCATGTCAGCTGTCACTCACCATTACAAAGCATGGTGGTTGATCACCTGACTACCTCCAAAGGTCCCTGAGTAAAAAACCATAGAGTTCTGGAACACATCACTTGATCCGCAGGTCCTGCGACACTACCAACAAGGTAAGTATACTTTATATACATATAGACAATTTAGAATTTGAATAATTTTAATTATTAGAGGGGTGACTAGGGGCTAACTATAGATGAGGATCCCACTGGTACCTAGGGACTCTGACTTTGGGGACCTCACCACAAGGTAACGGATGCAATCCGGTACCAGGACACCACAAACCCCCTTACTTAAAACAAGTCAACCCTGACGCCTGTCCCCTAAGGCAGAGGAACTAGGGCAGGCAGATCAGGATTGCTAATTAGACAGAATCTATATCCTGACAAAACTTTTATACACATTAGGTACTTATAAACCTACTAGACATTTTCTAGACATTTGAAACATTTGAAGACTAGTAATCCTATTAGACACTTATAAGTCTTCCTAGACAATTATGAAGCTATCTAGACCTTTAGTTTCTAGCTTCTTAGACATTTTAATTAAGCTTACTTTACATTTTAAACTTACTATACAATTAGGCATCTATCTGACATTTAGTTGCTAGCTCCTAAAACATTTTGTTTTAGCTCTCTTACACATTTTATGAGGCTAACTAGACATTAGTACAGCTCTCTATACATTTAGCTTCAAGCTGACTAAACATTTTGGAATCTCACACATTTTTTTCTTTTTGCCAACAATGAGTTACCTGTTAGTACACGAAAGGTATACTGGCTAGCCGGAAGCTAGGTCACAGTAAGATGGCTGCTAGGGTCTATCAGCTACATGCTACTTATCCCTAGAGCACTTCAAAATAACCTACCTAGGTTACCTTTAAAACTACGTGTTTAATTCTATACCCGCAAGAGCACCTACTGGCCAGGTAGAGCATCTCACACACGCAATACAGAGAAGAGAAATATGAGTGTACCTAACAGTGGCAGGAATTGGATATCATTAGGCTACAATTCCTAAGTGTTTGTTTAAATGTGAGATATATTTTGTTTTTGTGTATGTACTGAAATAGATTGAAGTAGTACATTTAAGTGAGTAGTCTAGAGTACTATGTGTGCAAGTACCATCCTAAGGGCAAGTTACCCTTTTATTTTTGTTGAGACAGGTGCTAGCGATTGGCGACAGCAATAATACTACCCTCGGAGGAGCCGGGGTGCCACCTATTTATTAATTACTAAACACCTTTAGCATTTTATACATTTGTATGTACAAGAATTATTTACATTTTTAGGGTTTAGTGTACACGTGCAATACACTGACATTTTTCGTGTACAACTCTTACCTATTTCTTTATGTACATAGACACTAGGCTATTTTTCAATGCACAACCTTTACCTGTTTTTTATGTACAAAGACACGAGGATACCTTCCTGTGTACAAGAACCATATACATATTTACTATACAAACTTACACAATTATCAACACTCCCACAGGGTTCAGGTGCATTCACCTGATAAGTGCAACATTTAGCATAAGAGTTCTTATGAAGCTGCCGGTATATACATAAAACAGACGTGTAAGGATCAGCAGTCAACCTACACTAAGAGTCCATAGAAAATATACAAATTGGCATGTAAGGATCAGCAGTCCACCTACACTAAGAGTTCATGGGAAGGGAAAGGAAACTCAGCTTTACCACAAATCAGCCGGGTACAGTCCTTATGAATCTCCCACTGGCTAGGAGTCTCTTGACTTAATAGTCAAGAACAAAGTTTGATGGTTACGTTGCTAAACTTAAAACTGGAACAATCTTAGCACAGTCCTGCTAGGCACAATTCTTGAACTTGGTTGCTACAAAACAAAAGTGGTTAGCAAGAGAAACAACAGGACATTACTTTAGAGTCTCTTTAGAGGATGTTCTTCCTCACTCTTCTAGTGCCTCTCTGGGTTCCCCTATATCTGCCAACATCAGGGGCAGGTGTGGAATTAACATAGCTCTGCCACACCACATTGGTGAGGGTGGAGCGGTTGATGGTAGGATTCAAAGAGGCTATAGGCTTACTAGCCGGAATGTAAGTGGGGCAATAGGGCTGGAGCACCATCTCCAAACTAGGATGGACCCATGACCCTTTCGTCGGTACCTCAGGAACAGGCAAACTCTCATGGCTCCGAGAGGGCCTAGGTACTGACTTTGGTGGCCGCAACTTTGGCCTACTTTCCTGATCCTTTGCAGGACTTGGCTCTTGGCGGGACACAGAAGATGATGAACTTGACCCTTTGCTGTACACAGAAGATGATGAACTTGACTCTTTGCTGTACACAAAAGATGATCTTTGCTGTTGAGGCTCCTCCTCCTTGGGTACGTTGATGGAGGCTTTAGGAGCGGACCATTTTGGCCTCAAGTTGAAGGGGTCGGACTCCCAATCAGTTGACGGGAAATACTTGAAAGGAAGCTGTGTTGGGGCAGTTGGTCTTGTGACCGCAGCAGCCCACTCCCCTCGAAGGCTCTGGATGGGGGTGTACTCCCCAATTTCACCCACCTCCAGGGAGTAGAACTTCTTGTGTAGATATGGCCTTTGTACTGCTCACCAGTTTACGAGGATGGTCTGCCCAGTGTGGCAGTCAAGAAGTGTCCCATAACCTCTGGCCTTGTCGAACTTGGCCACAGTTGCTATTCTTCTTTCTAATGGCTCCTCCCCTTCTCGGGGGTGATCCCATTTGCGTATGTACAAGGCCTCCATTTCTTTGGTATTTTCTTGGTACCGCACTCTTTCTTCATGAGGCAAATGAACGTGCTTAGGGGCATACAATTCTTTGTGTCGGGCCTTTAACTTTTCCATCAATTCGGCCAGCTCGGCTTCTTGACGGGCCCTTTCTCTTTGTGCAGTTGGGATTTGTGGGAGTGGCTTCCCAATTATTGACTGAAGTACCTTGTGCATATATTCGATCAGCTCCTGCTCATCTCCCAACACCCATTGATGCAATTTCGGTGAGCACGGTCGTGCACTTGGCAAGCTTGATCGGGGTATGGCCTCAGGGCTGGAGGAGGAAGAGAAGTCCGCCTCTGGTGGGGTACTTACTGCAGACTCCTCCGATGGGATCTCGGCCCATAAGCTCCAAGTTCTGTGGTGAGGGGACAGTCTCACCGGCGATGCACCTCCAGGTGTCCCTGCATTCTCCGCTGGAGGTGTTTCTGGACAATCGTCATCATCATCAGGCAGTGGGGGAAGATTGCAGGCCCCCTCTTCGTCTAATGACAACCGCTGCAGACGGTCAGCAATTTCTTGGAATAGTCGGCCTGTGACTGCCACGACTTTCCGCTGTTCCAGCGCCATTTTGTTATCTTCATCACGTGGAACTCTGCTCTCCGCTACGTCTGTACTCACCGGCTCCTTTTGCAGACTGAAGAGGTCGCTCTGTGTGGTGTCTTTTATAGTGGGCTTCCCCAAAATGGCGGCTGGGAGGAAGGACGTCATCGGTGCAGCCCCGACTTCCGGGCCCTCCAGAGACGACTCCTGTATTTCCAAGTTCCCTTGCGGCTGTGATACAGCGACTTGGCAGCCACGCCCAGGGGCGGGGCATGGCGCGGCGCGGGCCTTCTTTGCGCGCTTTTCTGGCAGCAGTTCAGCTCCACCTGTGCTGACCGGACCAGAGGATCGTAGCATGAACTCATTGCGCAGTTTACACATCTTAGTTGCAGAAAAATTTTCGCCTCCCCCTTTACTTTTCTCGTAGCCCCCTTGTATGGTGCACCACAAACACCGCTCCCGTACACAACAACACGGTTCACAGCACATGAATAAAGATCGTTACTTGGGGGGGGAGTACACTTTCACTAGTGGCAACAGCAGCAGGCACACACCCGAATCCTGTTTGTGCGACGCCAAAAAGGCTTTGTGGTAGCCCTTGGGGGGGTATAGTGTAGTTGGGGTGTTGCTGTGGTGGAATATGAGGGGTTAATTTAACCCTTGTCACTCGTGATGCCAGGGTGAGGGTTAATACACTGAGGTAGTTGCTAGGCCTATCGCCACCATTCCCAGAAACAATAAGTGCGTGTAGAAATAAATGATTGTCCATGGCAGTGCTGAACTTGAACTTGTAGGAACTTTACTGATGAAGTGCAGTACATTCAGTAACGGTAACAGACTTAGTAACAGAGTCTATTATCAGCACGGCAGTGACTGACAGTCGCTTAGGACCGATAAGTTATCCTGAGATTAGTAGAATTAGGTTTTGCAGAGATCCGCTGGATTTAGGAGTCTGTTTAGGTCCAGTGATCTTGCGGAGTAATAGGGAATTGAAGTAACTCACAGTTTTGGAATGATGGGCGTTGCCGCAAGGCTTTGGAATAGTGGTTGCCGATGACAGCTGCGCAGATCCGTCCTCATCAGCGGCCCACGAGGAAAGAAAGAGATTAATGGCCGCCGCTCCCTTTTATGGGCAGGGCCATTTTGGATTGGTCCATGTCAGCTGTCACTCACCGTTACAAAGCATGGTGGGTGATCACCTGACTACCTCCAAAGGTCCTTGAGTAAAAAACCATAGAGTTCTGGAACGCATTACGTGAGCCGCAGGTCCCAACACTACCAACAAGGTAAGTACACTTTATATACATATAGACAATTAGAATTTGAATAATTTTAATTATTAGAGGGGTGACTAGGGGCTAACTATAGATGAGGATCCCACTGGTACCTTGGGACTCTGACTTTGGGGACCTCACCACAAGGTAACGGATGCAATCCGGTACCGGGACACCACAACTGGCTGTCAATCTGCAGATGTTTACACTGTTTCTAAAGGAAAGGGTGAACAGGAAAGGTGAAGGAGTATATCAGTATGTGAGAAGTGATATGAAAGTCAGTGGGAAAGATATGATAGCGAGTAAAGACTGTCAGAATGTGGGTAGAATTACAAAAGGCGGTAACACTGAAAAGATTATTATTGTTTAAAGGGGTACTTTTTTTTTTTTTTTTTTTAAACAACTGATGCCAGAAAGTTAAACAGATTTGTAAATTACTTTTATTAAAATTCTTAATCATTTCAGTACTTATCAGCTGCTGTATACTACAGAGGAAGTTCTTTTCTTAAAGGGCCGGGCAGGATAGTTTTGCTATGGGGATTTGCTCCTGCTCTGGAGAGTTCCTAACAAGGACAGAGGTGACAGCAGAGAGCACCGTGGTCAGACAGAAAAGAGATTCAAAATGAAAAGAACTTCCTCTGTAGTATACTGCAGCTGATAAGTACTGGAAGGATTAAGATTTTTAAATAGAAGTAATTTACAAATCTGTTTAACTTTTTGTCACCAGTTGGTATAAAAATGTTTTCCACCGGAGTACCCCCTTAAGAGCAGAAACCCTTTGGAAGAGATTTATCAAACCCTGTCCAGAGGAAAAGTTGCTAAGTTGCCCATAGCAACCAATCAGATCGCTTCTTTAATGTTTAAAAAGGCCTCTGAAAAATGAAAGAAGCGATCTGATTGGTTGCTATGGGCAACTGGACAACTTTTCCTTTGAACAGGTTTTGATAAATCTCCCCCTTTGGGTTTAAACAAGGATGTTTCTTGGTGCATGTGCTGTATCCGCTCACCTCTCTCTTCTGGCTCTCACCCCACCTGTGCTGCTGACCAGCCTGTCCTGCCTCCGGATCAATCAAGGAACACTGTGTAAGAAAGTGTATGGCACTCCAGGAATGTGGGTAAATACACAGCTTGCATTATTGAATTATAGGACCGAAGTCACATACAGAAATCTTGTCTGACAAGTTTCATCCTCTCTGGGGCTTAATCGTAAACTGACAAACATTACAAACCACACCATTAACACTTTAAGAATGCAGCCCTTTTTCACCTTAAAGGGGTATTCCGCCCCTAGACATCTTATCCCCTATCCAAAGGATAGGGGATAAGATGTCAGATCGCTGCGGTCCCGCTGCTGGGGAGCCCTGGGATCCCCGCTGCGGCACCGCGCTCTCATTACAGCACAGAGCGAGTTCGCTCTGTGTGTAATGACGGGCGATACGGGGGACGGAGCAGCATGACGTCATGGCTCTGCCCCTCGTGACATCACGGCCCGTCCCCTTAATGCAAGTCTATGGGAGGGGGCATGACGACCACCACGCCCCCTCCCATAGACTTGTATTGAAAGGGGCGGGCCTTGACGTCACGAGGGGTGGAGCCGTAACGTAACGATGCTCCGGCCCCTGTACTGCCCATCATTACGTGCAGAGCGAACTCGCTCTGTGCTGTAATGAGAGAGCGGTGCCACAGCGGGGATCCCAGGGCTCCCCAGCAGCGGGACCCCGGCGATCTGACATCTTATAAGATGTCTAGGGGCGGAGTACCCCTTTAAGGACTGAGCCCTTTTTCGCAATTTTGACCACCGTCGCTTTACGAATTAATTACTCAAAAACGCTTTTACCGAATATTCTGATTCTGAGATTGTTTTTTTCGTGACTTATTCTACTTTATTTTGGTGGTAAATTTTCAGCGTTACATTCTTTTTTTGTGAAAAATCCCAAAATGTCATGAAAATTTTGCCTTTTTCTAACTTTGAAGCTCTCTACTTGTAAGGAAAATGGATATTCCATATTGGCATCATAAAATGGACATATTTTTACTTTTTGAAAAAATTTGAGGGATTCAAAATAGAGCAGCAATTTTCAAAAATCACTGTAATAGTAGACTCCAAACGGTGACCCTCCAGATGTTGCAAAACCACAACTCCCAGCATGCCCTGACAGCCTTTGGCTGTCTGGGCATACTGGGAGTTGCCGTTTGGCCTTCCTAGTGGTTGCCACAGTAAGGATCACTTTACTTTCACTTTCATTCGACCCCGCCCCCCCCCCCCCCCCCAACGTGGTTTCCCTACCTGAGTCAGGATCCAGCAGTCTCCAGTGACGATCGGGGGTCAACAGGCATCTTCTCCTCCAGGTACCGGCCTCCATCTTCTCCCCATGTTCCCCTCGACATCCAGGGGTGGGCACTGTCCTGCCCTGCCATTGGTCAGAATCAGTTCTGACCAATGGCAGGGGATAGGAGGAGATCGCAGCACTGCGACCTCGCTCCTATCCCTCAGGATGATCAGGGCTGTCATTGACACCTCCGGTCATCCCTATTTTCCGGGTGATCAGGTCACCAGATTTGATACTGATGCAGTGCTCATTGATATGTGATACTGTGGGTGGAAGCGAATACTAAGTTTTTTAACACCCATAGGCTGATACAGTTGATAGTGTGGTGATCGCCTTGAGGGTGTGAATGGTGGTCAGGATGTTGCTGTGCGGGTTATAAAGGGTGTTATTAACCTTTGTCAGCCGTGATGCCAGGGGGAGGGTTAAATGCTGAGTGTATTGACCTATCGCCACCCTTCCCAGGGATGATAGTTGCTTGTAGAATAAAGTATTGTTCACTACCAGAGCTTCGCTGAAAACTTGCATAAACTTTAATGAATATTTTCTGTAGCATGCAAACATAAGAACAGTCTTTGTAACAAAGTCTATTAACAGCTTGGCTGAGATTGACCGTTGGATGGGACTTTTAGTAAGTTCTTTAACTTGTAGGAATTTAGTATGCGCAGGTCCGCTGGATTTAGGTCCAGGGTCCTTGTGAATAATTGTAGAGAATTTAGAGTAACTCACTGTGCTATTCAGCCCGAGGCCGCAAGGCTTTGGCCTAGGAATTGTCGTTGAAAGTTGCGGAGGTCCTACCTCATTCAGTGACAGCAACCCAAGAGAGAGAATAATGGCCGCAGCTCCCTTATATGGGCAGGGGCTGGCCATTCTAGGATTGGTCCACGCCATCTGTCAATCATCCTCACAAAGCATTGTAGGTATCACATGGCCTATGAACCTCCAAAGGTCCTTTGCATTAACCATAGAGACTAAACCTCGTCATGTGACCCGCAGGTCCTGCGACGCTTGCGCAAGGTAAGTACACTTTTATATACATTTATAAACATTTACCTTTACAATATACTCACTATCTAAGGGGTGAATAGGGGAAGACTAAACCTGAGGACCCCACGGTTCCTAGGAACTCTGACTTTTGGGACCCATACCAAGGTACTGTATGTAATACGGTAACGGGACACCACAAACCCCCTTACATAAAACAAGTCGACCCCGACGCCTGTCCCTTAAGGCAGAGGAACTAGGACGAAGGCTGAGGATGAAATTATTATACATATATACATCCTGACAAATTCTTATGACTAGAAATCTCACTAGACATTTAGAACTCTACACATTTTTAACGTTCCCTATACATGTCTAAAGTTCTCTTTAAAACCTTTCTCAAGCTTTCTAGACATTTATACACAGTTCTCTAAACATTTTAAGAAGCTCTCTAAACATTTATTCTCATGCTTCCTAGATTTTTTTTTACAGCTCTCTATAACATTTAGTCTTAAGCTGTCTAGACACATACATCTCACTAAAACATTTTACTTTTTGCCATTTAAGTTTACCTGTTAGTACACAGAAAGGTATATTGGCTTGCCTGAGGCTATCTACTAATAAGTTAGCTACTAGGGTCTATTGGATACATGCTTCTTACCCCTAGAACACAACAGTATAACCTTACATAGGTTACCTTTAGAAAATATGTGTCTCTATTTTTAGCTCGCAAGAGCACCTACTGGCCAGGTAAAGCATCACACAGACGTAGAAAGAAAAGAGATTAGTGTACCTAACAGTGGCAGGAATTGGACAATGACTTAGGCTACAATTCCTAAAGTGTTTTTTTTTTTCATTAATGTGAGATATACTTTATTTTGGTGTACTATGTTAGAAGTAGATACGTACTCTTTAAGTGGTTTGTTTGATGTACTATGTGTACAGATACTATTTGAAGATCAGTCTTGATATCTTAAAGGTATTTTATTCTGTGTAGTCCTTTGAGACCGTCGCAACATCACCTCTGGGCTGGCAGGAGTCTCTTCAAATAATAGTTCTGTGGAAACTTCAGTCCCCGAGGGACCAGCTTGAGGGCTGGAAACAGAAGCAACATCTTCGGGTGGGCTGGGAGATTTTCTGAAGTCAGGCGGAGAAGGTCTTGCTGGACTTGAAGCAGCAACGGGAGAGGTGCTGGTGCTAGCTTGAGCTACTAGTTGTGGTTGACTGGGTGGAGCAACCAGTGGTGGCTGGCTAGGTGGAGCAACAAGGGGCGGCTGGCTGGCAGCTGTACATGGCATACCCCAATACATGACATGTTGGTGAGAGGAGAATAAAGGGATGAATTCCTTCTCCGTGTACATATTCCCTTGCGGGTTTGGCTGGAGGAGGAGTAGGGAGAGGTGAAGGAGGAGGGGATCCAGGCAAGTCTTCCTTCAAGCACACCTTTATTCTATTTCGATGGACCACTTGTGGCTCAAACCCTTCTTTCTGTATCTCATACACATCCGTATCGGGATAAGGAATTGCAGTAATAGTATAGTGTTCTGTTTCCCATAGAGAATCCAGCTTATGAGTTCTTGGGAATTTCCATAGCCAAACTTTGTCTCCCAGCTGTAGTGGTTGAGCTGAGGCATGCCGATTATACTCTTTTTGCTGTCGGCCCTGGGCTTCGCCCATTTTCTTCTCCACAATGTCTCGTGCTTCTTCGATCCTCCTGCGATGTTCAAAGACCCAGTCCTGCGAGACTTGAGGGGAATTATTGAAAGGGGCCTGTAGCCCAAAAGTTCTGTCCTTCGGCAATTGACCATGTTGGCCCATCATGAGAAAGAAGGGGGTATACCCTGTAGAACAATGAATAGTGTTGTTGTAGATTTCCAATAATTCAGGCAGTAGTCGGGGCCACTCTTCATGTTTCGAGACAGAAGCTGCTCGGAGCATTTGGATAAACACCTGGTTAATCCTTTCGCAGAGCCCATTTCCCTGGGGATGGTAAGCTGTTGTTCGGAGCTTCTTACAATCATGCAGCTGGCAGAGTTCCTGAAACAACTGAGCTTCGAAGGCCATCCCTCGGTCAGTGAGGACTGCTTCAGGACACCCCAAAGGTTGGATCCAGTGGCTGTAGAAGAGTTGTGCTGCCGTCTTGGCAGTCAGATCCTTGACGGGAACAACAACCACCCACTTAGAGTAATGGTCCACCATTGTCAAGGCATAGCAATAGCCAGATCAGGTGGGGGTCAGCTTCACATGGTCCAGGGCAACCATTTGATTAGGCCTCTCAGTATGGATGGGGTGCAAGGGTGCTCTCGCATCTTTTCGGGGGTTCCTGATGACATTGCACGCGGTGCATTCAGCACACCATTTTTCCATGTCTCCTCGCATTCCTATCCAATAAAATCTTCGGCGAATAGTGGCCTCTGTGTTATGGAGTCCGAAATGCCCCGACTGGTCGTGATATGCATTCAGGACGATAGCTGCATCTCTTCTGGGGATTACAATTTGCTGCACCCGTTCTCCAGACACCGGGTCCAGCGAGTTTCTGTATAGCAGCCCCTTATGGAGGAATAGGCGATTTCGCTGTCGCCACAACCGTTTCAGTTCAAAGTCCCCTTGCTGCTTGTGGAGTCGAGTGGGCACCTTCTTGTGGAGGCAGTAATCCAAGAGGTCCCCTATGACTCGGCTTTCATCCTGCAGAGTCTTCCGTGTATTGGTCTTCAGGGACTTTCAGAGGTCCGGGTTCATCACCTTCTTGGGCAGTTAGAGCATTCTGGCTCACGAACCGTTGGTAGAAGGGTGACATCTCCACATCTTCCCATTCATCCCCTGCAGGGGGTTCTTCACCTGGGGCCACCCGGGAGAGAGCATCCGCATTGACATTGGATTTTGCACTGCAGTACTTAATACTGAAGTTATAATTGGCCAACCGGGAGGCCCAGCGCTGTTCAATAGCCCCAAACTTAGCAGTGTTCAAGTGGGCCAAGGGATTGTTGTCCATGTAGACCGTGAAGGGGGTGGCCGCCAGGTAATCCTTGAATTTTTAATTGATGGCCCAGACCCGGGCCAGGAGCTCCAACTTGAAAGAGCTGTAGTTGGCATTGTTCCTTTCCGCGCCACAAAGATTATGGCTGGCGTAGGCTATTACCCTCTCTTTACCATCTTGCAGCTTAGATAAGACGGCCCCCAGTCCTTCTAAACTATCTTCGTTATATAAGCGGAATGGTTGACCATAGTCAGGATAGGCCAAGATAGGAGGTTCTGTAAGAAGGTACTTTAAAGCTCGGAAGGCAGTTTCTTGGTCTTCAGCGCACTGTATCGGGAGCCTCCCATTATAATTTTCCTTGATAGTATCCCTCAGTAAGGCAGTCAAGGGGCCAGCAATTTGTGCAAAGTGAGGGATGAAACATCGGTGTTAGCTGGCAAATCCCAGGAAACTTCGGACCTCTCGCACTTTCCTGGGTGTAGGCCAGTCCCTCACAGCATTTATTTTCTTCGGCACTTACGACATGTCCTAGATAATGCACTTGTGGCTTTAACAGGTGACGGCTTGACTTTCAGTCCATGCTGTATAAGGACCTGGAAAACTTCTTTCAAGTGGTCCAGATGTTCCTGATATGTCCGAGAATAAACAATGACGTCATCCAAGTATAGGAGGACACTCTGGAAGTTGAGATGTCCCAAACATCGTTCCATCATGCGTTGAAAGGTGGCCGGTGCATTACAAAGCTCAAAGGACATGCTTTTGAACTCGAAGAGTCCCATGGGGGTCACAAACGCCGTCTTTTCCTTGTCCTCCTCAGCCATTGGTACTTGCCAGTATCCACTGGTCAGATCTAGCGTAGAGAAGTAAGCTGCAGACCCCAATGCAGTCAGAGATTCTTCGATTCTGGGAAGAGGATAGGCATCCCTGTGGGTCACACTGTTCAACTTCCGGTAGTCTACACAAAAACAGATAGTTCCATCCTTCTTTTTTACAAGAACCAGGGGAGCCGCCCAAGGACTTTGGCTTTCTTGAATTACATCACCCTCCTTCATTTCCTCCAACATTTTCTTGATGGTCTGGTACATTGCAGGTGCCACGGGCCGATGTCTCTCCTTGATGGGGGTCTGTCGCCCGTAAGGATCCGATGCTGGATCATCGTGGTCCGGCCAATGTCAGTGGGAAATTGACTGAAGGCTTCATGATGTTGTTTGGCTACATGAAGGATCCCTTTCACTTGTTCTTCGTAGGTCTCTTCATCTCCAATTTGTAATTGTGTCCACCAGGGCTCTATAGGGTCCTTATCGGCTCCTTGCCGGACAGCCTGCGTCTTGGAGATCACGTCCTTGGAGTCCAGGCGGTTCAGCTGGGCCACCATAGTATACTTGGGTAGTCTCGCAACTACTTCAGAGAGATTCACTAGTCTCACCGGAACTCTCTCGTTTCTTACGGTCACCAGACTCCTGGCCGCTCGCACTAGTGGGGAGCACGGGGTTTCCCAAAAAACAGGTACAGCTGCAGGGGCCCCCAGCATGTAGGGAACAGCTGGGGATGAAGGTGGATCTGGACTTGCTTGGGATGAAGGTCTTGCCGTTGGTGTTGGTAGGGCATCGTCGGTGTGGGTGGCAGCATCCTTCTAACTTGCGGTGGAGAGGTCCCAGGAGCACCACTGTCCTGCTGGTCAGGTGGCGGTGGCGGTGTTGCAGATTCTGACATTCTTTCTTTGAGTGCGCTGGTCCTTTAAATGGAGCTTGGGTCTGTCTGTCTCCAACTTTGGGCTCCGGCAAGATGTCCGCCGCCGCACCGCAGGCTTCGGTGGGCGGAGCTTTTGGGTCCCGCGTGCGGGACTCTTTTCAATGCAGACTGCAGCTCCGCTATACTCTTCGCCTCCCCCCTTACTTTTCAGGTGGCTCCCTTATAACGTTCGCCACACGCGCCACTCTTGTACATCAAACACAGTATCTTAAATGTACACAGTCTCTTAATTAAACACAGTCTCTTATATAGGGGGGGAGTACACTTTCACTGGTGGCAGCATCAGCAGGCACACACCCGTATCCTGTTCGTGAGACGCCAAAAAAGCTTTGGGGTGATTGCCTTGAGGGTGTGAGTGGTGATCGGGATGTTGCTGTGCGGGTTATAAAAGGTGTTATTAACCCTTGTCAGTCATGATGCCAGGGTAAGGGTTAAATGCTGAGTGTATTGGCCTATCGTCACCCTTCCCAAGGACGATAGGTGCTTGCAGAATAAAGTATTGTCCACAACCAGAGCTTCGCTGAAAACTTGCATAAACTTTACTGAAGATTTTCTGTAGCATCCAAACATAAGAACAGTCTTTGTAACAGAGTCTTTTAACAGCTTGGCTGAGATTGACCGTTGGTTGGGACTTTTAGTAAGTTCTTTAATTTGTAGGAATTTTGTATACGCAGATCCGCTGGATTTAGGGATATATTTAGGTCCAGGGACCTTGCGAATAATTGCGGAGAATTTAGAACAACTCACTGTGCTATTCAGCCGAGGCCTCAAGGCCTTGGGCCTAGGAATTGTCGTTGAAAGTTGCAGAGGTCCTACCTCATTCAGTGACAGCAACCCAAGAGAGAGAATAATGGCCGCAGCTCCCTTACATGGGCAGGGGCTGGCCATTCTAGGATTGGTCCACGCCATCTGTCAATCAGTCTCACAAAGCATTGTGGGTATCACATGGCCTATGAACCTCCAAAGGTCCTTTGCATTAACCATAGAGACTAAACCTCGTCACGTGACGCGCAGGTCCTGCGACGCTAGTGCAAGGTAAGTACACTTTTATATACATTTATATACATTTACCCACTATCTAAGGGGTGACTAGGGGAAGACTAAACCTGAGGACCCCACGGTTTCCTAGGAACTCTGACTTTAGGGACCCATACCAAGGTACTGTATGTAATATGGTACCGGGACACCACAATAGCATATACCACGTCACAAACCTAGAGTAGAAGAAACATCCCAAAGGAGAATCCCAGCACTTCCAGGCTCACAAAAAGTTAAAGCATTACAGCCTAATGCTGAGTTTCCACTTTGTTTTTTTTCCTGGCCCAAAAAAACACAAGAAAAAATAGAATTCACATCACTGACACTGACTCAGAGTGGTGATTGGCCAGATGGTGGCAATCAATCACCACTCTCAGCGGGAAATATGAATCATTGATGTGAATTTATATTCACATCACAGGCCGGCCCGGATTATAGTGCAGAGATGCGGAGGACAGGAGAAAGCCGCTCCACATCTCAAAAGGATGAAAGGACGATTGCAGCGGGTGTCAGGAGTGACTGCAGGTACTACTGCTCCCAAGATGGAGCACACTCTGCTCCATCCTGGGAGCTGTAGTATCTGCATTAATAGACAGATCGCAGCGGGTGTCACTTCTGACTACAGCTCCCAGCATGGAGTAGAGTGTGGTCCATGTTGTGAGCAGTAGTACCTGCAGTTAAGGACAGATCAAAGCGGGTGTCAATCCTGACACCCACTGCAATCGTCCTTTATAAAGTATAGATGCGGGCTGAACAGCCGTACTTCTCTGGTCCCCTGCACTGTATTATATGCCATATATGTACCTATTCATATATGCTGCTGAGAGTTGTGATTGGCTGAAATCATCCGGCCAATCACAGCTCTCTACGGGAAATATGAATCTGTGATGTGATGATAACTTCCCATCACAGAATACAGTGCAGGGGAGCGGAGAAGCAGCCGTGCCGCCTGCTTCTATAGATTATATAGAAGAATCGCAATGATGGGAGTAGTAGTACTACCTAAAAATGCCCGCCCACATAAATTGATCCCTGTTTATAAATGAATAAAAATGTAATTCTAAAAAATATAAATTTTGTTACATACAATTTTTTTCATCCCTACAGTATCTTTTAACCGCTTAACGATGTAGGACGTAAATGTACGTCCTGGTGAGCTGGTACTAAACGCACCAAGACGTACCTTTACGTCCTAAGCATAACCGCGGGCATCAGAGCGATGCCCGGATCATGCGTGGCAGGTCCCGGCTGCTGATCGCAGCAAGGGACCCGTCGGTAATGGCGGACATCCGCGATCCCGCGGATGTCTGCCATTAATTCCTCAGATGCCGTGATCAATACAGATCACGGCATCTGCAGCATTGCGGTCACTAAAATGGATGATCGGATCGCCCGCAGCGCTGCCGCGGCGATCCGATCATCCAGCACGGCAGACGGAGGTCCCCTCACCTGACTCCGCTGCCTTCCCGGCGTCTTCTACTCTGATCTGCCTTCCAGAGCAAAAGATGACCGATAACACTGGTCAGTGCTATGTCCTACACATAGCCCCTGGATAATGTTGACTTGAATTCAGCATATTTAAAGGTGATACTTGATAATATGACTAATCTTTATATTTCTTCATGTTTTTGCAGATCTTGATACAAGAAATTAAGTGGATATCATGAGAAGGAGGACGCCACTCGCTCTGTTTAATACTGTCTAAATTGCATTAATAATATTATATGTGGGAGTTGATAGCTGCAATCCTTTATATTTTGTTTGTATAGTTATAATAATAAAAAAATTTACATTGAGAAACATGCACATTCCCACAATTTCATTTTTTTTTGGATTATGCTTTATCTCCCCTTGGGAGGTTGGTTATACAGGGGGACCATAGGAGACCAGGGTACCAGGACATCCTGTTGCAATTGCTATTAGGGAAAAGCCATAAGAGGGGCAGGGCGCTGCTGAAAAGCGGGCGCACTCCTGAATAGGTTGTAGGGGGTTGATCGGGTGTCATGGGGCCTTTTCATTAGGGTCTCTGACATCAGTTCTCCCCATTTACTATGGGTCCTTGACCCTCTCAGGGGGGCCGGGACTCGTGGTTCTACTTACCAGGGAGTTCCCCTCAAAATCAGGGCAAAAAAAATCATGAAGAGAGTTTTTTTTTAATAAAGAAGAATTATTTTCTTGAGTTAAAGTTTCTAATATATTAGGAAGATATGACTGTGATGTCCTGTGCATCCCTGTTACAATGGATATAGAAGGTCCGACTCGTTTTACCAACCTCCAGAGTAATTTAATTTATTTTATTTACTCATTTATTCATTTATAGTTTTATTTTGTACTTTGTATTTTTTCCTTATATTTTATTATTCTTTATTTTTGGGTGATTTTGTATTTTCATTATTATTAGTATTATTTATTTATTTATTTTTTATTTTTTTCACTATACAAAAAATCTTTTGTTCCTAAAAAAAATATTTTTATCACAGAGTGGTTCAAGTATAGAGTACACGGTAAATTAGTTTTGGTCACAATCAGTATTTCACACAAGACCTTTTCCTTTTTTTTACACATCACATATTCTTTATTTAGTCCAGCATTCACACAGTTAACAGTGTGCACACATACTGTGCAGCAAGATGCCTCTAGAGACATAGCGATATGTCCAGGGGCCTTGCAGCCAATAGGTTTGCAGCTCTATATCTCCCACACTGTTTATTTAATTTCTATGGTAACCTAGACCATGTGAGTGTTGTGGCCAGCGTTACACTGTGATCGCTGGGCTCAGAGGAGCGATCATGTGATGTCTGATCACATGACACATCACAGGTCCCGGAAGCCCTAGAATACTGTGTGTTTTAGTGATTGCACGCAGGCGCAGTGCATTTGTATACAAGCTAACGGCGCCATCTTCAAACACAGAGTGGGTGAGCTATCTATCCTGTTTTTTCTATGCATTTTGTAATTATGTATGTTATACAGCTGTATATTTAATTGCTTGTTAATATGGAGCAGTACAGTTTCAAGCCTCATTGTTTTTAACCTCCCATAAAACGGGTATTATGCACTTTTTTATGTACTTATGTACTCTTATAACTTTGTACTCACTGTATTTATTTATTGTTCACGAGTTATATATGATATTTGCACTATTAATTGTTTGATGAATGTATTGATTGCACGGGGTATAAGAAACCTCATAGTTCATTGTATCACCATGCTTGAAAAAAGCTCCAGTGGGGAGCAGAAATGTCGCTTTGAATTTTGACATGAAGGAATAAATTTTTACACTTTTTTGCAATTTTGGAGTGCTGCGCCATTGTTTTTTATTACATGGACTTTGATCGAGTCGGGGCGCTGGCACCGGGCATCTAATGGTGAAGTAGTGCTGCATTGTTTTTGAATATATATATATATATATATATATATATATATATATATATTCTTTTTTTTATTTTTTTTTTCAACCGTATATACCAACTATGTAACAATGTATGTACGGTAACTATGTAATGGATTTATTACAGGAAAACACTCTCCCCACAGCCCTTGTTAACCATTGATTTGATGGGCCTTTTTATAGAAATATAGAAAATAAAAAAGTATTGTAATAATGAATAATGTGAACAGTGCTGTCCTTACCACCCTGGCTCCTGGCTGTAGCTTTGCCTCTAGAGATGCAATTGCTAGAGGTGGGGCTGTAATGGACTTAATATATATAATCATATACATATATATTTTAATTGGTATAACATGTCATATTTTACATTCTTAGCTCTTTTTGGCCAAAATTAGCTGACCTGACAGAAATCATCTTCACAGTGTACCCTGTACCCTATCAAGATTGAACTGTTTGCAGAGAGATAAAAGTCATGTCAATCTGATATTTAGATAATTGCTTAGCGTTTAGATGAAAAACAAGTCAAATTTGTGCATGACCAAAACTATAGACACGTAGACTAACAAACACACGTCACTAATAATTAATCGATAATGTAGGTGGTAATTTATGTTAATTTTAAAGTCTTTATAAAACCCTGTGTAATGCTGTAATAGAGGAGGAGAGAATTTAACCCTGGACAGATTGTGTCAGTGTGTTATTCACTCTGATGCATGAATTAACTTTAATAATATTGATTTTGACGGCAACAGATATTCACTAGGTCCTGAAGGAGAGATCTACTTCAGTTGGCGCCTAACGTGGGGCCTCGAGTATTGAATCGGAAGTAAGTCGCACAAGATGAGGCTTGAGACTTGAGCCAGACCAACCACAGACTGAGGCAGAAGAGCTTGATTAACTTTAAAAGTACAGTAGGACACATTTCTTGTTTTAACCTAGCCAGTACACGGTCTCCCTGCTTGGCCTGCCTTATGACTTAGTTGACTTGCTTTCGGCCAACACACAAGACAGGTAAAAGTTCTTGCTCTGAGTCATTTTGCTGAACCTGTCATAAAGTGCCTATCTGTTGCCCGGGTATGTGTTGAGTGTGTGTGTTCTCGAGAAGAGGGTTTGGGTTACAGGGAAATTGAATATGAGAGGACACTTATAACTGCTGCTACAGGTATTTCTGTAAGTTAGAGTATTAGTGAGTGTAGATGCTTGACAATAGTAGTTCAAGCAAGCCACTGCAGTAAGGCGTGTCTTGAACAAGAGTGTATACAGGAAGTTATAAGACAAGAGTTCCTCTGCCTATAAGACATTTCTGTGACCCTCCCTGTCATAACTGTTTATGTGTGTGAATGGGATCCCAGCCAGAAGGACAGTCTCTGAGAGGTTGAGTTCTGGAGAAAGCTATTGATCAACTCCGGTTAGTCTGTGAGAGAAGACATTAGTGAATTTGGCAGGGCGCCAATAGTTTACCAGAGACACAGTGTATACAGTTATTGTCTCTGATACGTGCACGCATGCACGTGGTTTCTCTGATAAAAAGACATCTCTGTGACTTGCCCTAGTGTGTATATTTATGTTATATGCAGTTATGTCATTTTATGTCCAAATTGTGTCTGTGGACGAATGTTAGCAGTTTCAGGTGGGGGTTGGAGATTGCTTAAAGTGATTAGCCCAGGTTATCTGAGTGAACTGTTGGGACGTCACCCAATTATACAAGAGTTGGAAGATTTAGTGGTTTTCAGATTGAATGTGCACTTTCCAATAGAGGATTGGGAGCAGGGACTGTCTTTGGAAGAAATAGAAGGTAAAGCAACAGAGAAGGGGAGTGAGCCAGTTAGGTGCCCCTGCCACCAAGAACAGCAAGAGGACTGTGAGACGGAAGAGCAGAGTAGAGCAGCAGATCTGTTTGGGCTCCCACTGGGAGGTCCAAAGTAAGGATGGGACAGAAACCGGTGAAGCCGGAGAGAGGGATTTTAGCATGTGATCTAGTGGCAGAGAGAGAGAGGGAGAAAAAAATGTGAAAAAGTTGGGTAAACTAATGAAAATATGTGGTATGTAACCAGTAATGAGAGGAAGGTTGCAGCCAGAAATGTTACGGTAAATTGTCAGAGAGAAGAAAGGATTATTAGTTGATAATAATCTGTTGAAGACGGCAGAAGCATGGTTTAATACAGCTAAATTTGTGCAAAAGGAAAATTGGTTAGAACAAGAAATAGTACAGGGGGATAAGAAGGTTTATGTGTACCATAAATATCTTAATGCTGATGAAATGCCCCCAACCCCCATCAATGTTTTAAGTCAGCGCCCACCCTATAATGGCAAACCAGGGTGGATATGTTTTCATTGTGGTGCCCAGAACGCCCCCTGGGGACATACGTGTTATAGTTGTGGTGCCCATAGGCCACACCCAGTTTCCGCCCCCAGTAATAACTTGAAAACACCTGCCCCTTCCGTATTCGGAATTGTCGGCCATCTTGGTATACACGGCAGTATGGGTACCCCCACTTCCGCCCCTGACAGCCATCTTGGGTCACCCAATACTCCTTCTTCAAGCCCCACCCATGGCAGCCATCTTGCTATACCCGGAAGGCCTACGCCCATGTATCCTGTGCTTAATCCTGATGGCTCCTACCATGTTCCTCCCACACCCATCCTCCCTCACTCTGTTAATGGGGTGGAGGAGGAGAAATTCTCAGAGGACAACAAGACAAATGTAGCTACCGGAGGGATAGAACCAGCCCTAATGTAGCCACCCTTAGTAGGCGGCTATGCTTTCACTCTGGGGGTTGCCCTCATAGCAGGTGCTCAAGCACCCGTGACCCGGAAGAAATTTACCGCTCTTATGATGACTGGGGATCTCCTTACCAACCGCCCGCTGCCAGGACAGCCCCAACCTGTAGTCTACTACAACTACCACAAGCCTGGCCACTATAAACGTGACAAGGTCAATACTTGGCCACTTACCAATACCAACAACCCAATGGTCCACATGGCACTCAAGAGCCCTCTGGATACTCCCCAAACCAAGGGCAAAGACCTACCCAGGATTTACTACCATAGGATTTGGGCAAGCATGTGTCTCACCTTCTATGGCAGTATCTTGAACCAACATGGATGGCCCTCTGGCTAAAGTGACACTACCCATTGAAGGTCACCCTGCAACCTTATAGACACAGGTGCAGCCAGAAGTGTAATTAGGGCCCAAGACCTGCCAACGGAATCTTTCCTCTCAAACATAGATGTGTCATGTGTAGGGGTTGACTAATCCCCTCACAAAGCCTCTCCACATAGCCAACTTCCCCCACTTACTGACAAGATTTTTAGTTTCAGGCACTTGTCCATTCAACCTGTTAGGAGCAAACTTTTTCTCCAGACTCCAAGCCTCCATTAAATTTAGCAAAGATGGAACAATATCCATCTAATCCCCTCTGGAGATTGAGGATGTCTCTGCTCCATCCTGATCATGTTGGCTCTCCATAAAACTCCCACCTCCACAATCCCATCTGATGTACTTGCCCGTATACCAGTCAGTCTCTGGTCAACTGGTCCAGAAGACATTGGCAAACTTAAGGTCCCACCTGTCATGGTCACTCTCAAGCCAGGAGCCCCGCTGCCTAGAAAACCCCAGTACCCACTTAAGATTGCACAATCTGAGGCTGTCTTTAAACAAGTCCAGACACTGGTCAGCAATGGGGCTCTCACACCGTGCACTTCCCCCTGTAACATGCCCCTATTCCCAGTCAAGAAAAAGACTGACAAAGGAGAACCTGATAATTACAGTATGGTTCAAGAAGATCTTAGAGCCGTGAATGAAGCCACAGTACTAGACACCCCTATTGTTCCCAACACCCATACTCTGCTGTCAAGGGTGCCCCTTACTGCAAAGTATTTCATTTTTGTTGACCTCAGCAATTCTTTCTTTAGCATACCTTTGGATCCCAGATGCCTGTATTTATTTGCCTACACTTGGACTGTCATGCCCCAAGGAGCTCAAAACTCACCCAGCTAGTTTGCTAAAGCCATGACTCTCATCCCATCCACCTGGCAAGAACAGAACCCATCTGTGGTACTTCTTAGCTATGTGGATGATCTTCTTTAATGTGCTGAGTACCTCCCATCTGCAGAAAAACTTTCTGAAAGTCTCCTCTTTTACCTAGCCGGCTGCAAAGCCTCAAAACAGAAACTTCAGTGGTGTTCCACCTCAGTTGTGTTCCTTGGCCACTGCATCTCACAAGGCACCAGACACCTTACTCAAGACAGAAATCAAGCCATACAGTTTCATTTTATGTGCCAGCAGCATGAGGAGATCATAAAGTGTCTGAATGACACAGACTGGAGATATTTATGGCCTTTAACAATAACTGGCCCCTATGAGTTTAACAGGAAAAAATTTAAAGGCGCTAAGTGCATATATTACACTTAGATTAGATAAATAAAACAAAAAAACGAAACCTCCAGGACCTCACCAGAGTTACTGGTGCATGATTGTGGTATGATAATAAAATATATAAAATATATAAAAATATGAGGAGACGTTTTTAAAATTTTGAATAGCATTTACTGTATTTATAATAACAAAGTAAAAACTGTAGATACATACTATTACTGAAATTATAATGCATATTATAGGCATAAAGTATATATGCTGGATCAAGGTGGTAGATTAAAGTTCCTGTTGAATATCAGTTAATCAGGCATCTACTACTCCAGCACAGGTGGCAGGAGATGGTTAAAAGTCTGTGGCTATAAGCCTAAATGCTTCACAGTCACTGACACAAGATACGTGTCTAAATAATGGTATATAGAAGTACTTATTCATATTCTCAACAAATACATTGTGCACGTCCTGTATATTGTCAGCTCTGACAGCGGGAGGACGGCAGGTATCGTTCTGCGACAGTATAAAACACTGTCTACACTGCACCGCTGCGTACTCCATTTTGGTTAGCAGAGAATAGACACTTGTTGCTCCAATTGGCAAGACCGGAGCTCCAGCAGAGTGGCGTCTGACGTCAGGAGAAGGTCCATGTGGGGTGGGGGGAGATGTTGGGAGCAAAGGCTGGCTGTTTGATTGAAAGTGCATGAACAGGATATTGCTATTCTGTCCGTGCAACAGATTAATAGCTTTTCCAAAGATGGCAAATTTCTTGCAGATGTGGTGCATATTCAAAAGTTTCAGGGTACTAATACACAACCCCTTCCTCATATTTTTATATATGATATATATTTTACTATCATAGCACAATCATGCACCAGTATCTCTGGTGAGGTCCTGGAGGTCTTTGATTTTGGTTTTATTTATCTAATCTTTTTAATAGTACCTAGGGGTATAGCATAGTGCAAACTCCACTATGCTGTGACAGTGAGACCAAATAATTAAATAAGATGTTCAATTATTGAAAAAAATCGATAAACTCATTGATTAATAAAAAGATAAATAAACTCATTGATAGATACATAAAGAAATAAAATCATATATACAGATATATATAAATAAATTGATCAATAAACAAATAAATTCATCAATGATTAAAAACAGAAATAAATTCATCAACAAATTTAAAAATAAAGATAGTCATCCATGATTACAATAAATAAATAAATTCTATATATAAATAAAATAAATAGTTAAAGAACAACGGTTTTATTGGAGGGAGAGTCAAGGAGAGGGATTGACAAGTGACCCTTCAGTGCCCAGAACCAACAGCGGGGGCAAAGAAGTCGCCGCTGATTCAGGACTCATTTATTTTAATGAATGTGAGTTTGTCCACTGAGTCTGTGGACGGACGGGTCCACTTGTCTGTGACCAATCCACCTGTCGTGCTGAATGTCTGCTCAGACAGTACGCTGGAGGGGGGCAGGACAGTAACTCCAGCGCATACTGAGTGAGCTTGCAGCAGGTGTCCAGCCTGGCAACCCAGTACTCCATGGGGTCGTCTGTGATCATGCTGTCTGAAGCACTAATGGACCCCATGTAGTCTACCACCATGTGGGCCAGCCGCTGCTGGGGACTGCTGCTGCTGCTGCTACTGGGTTGCGGAGGCAGGTAGAACAGCCTCATCTCACCCATAAGTTCACCTGCTCGGCTGGTGCTGCTGGGTGAGATGGGCGGGGAGAATTGGAGGCCGAGGAGTTGACTGCTTCAACCGGCTGGCTGTGATGAACTGCTCCAGTTTCCCCTTGCAGCGGGGGTCTAAAAGGGTGGCCAACCAATACTCATCCCTCTCCTTAATGTCAATGATCTGGGGGTCCCTCCTGAGGCATCGCAGTATGTGGGCAGCCATGGGAAAGAGGAAAGCCCGCTGTTACTCTTCATGACTGCCCAGGACCATGACCTCTAGGTCCTCCTGCTGCTGTCACTGTTACTCCTGCTGGGAGCGGCCCCACCCCCGGACTAACGGTGCCCCCAACACTGGCTCTACCTCCTGACCAGGCCCAGACTCCTGGATGTCAACAGATTCTTCCTCCTCCTCCTACTTGTCCTGGGCCTGGTCTTGGTGGAGCAGTGTTGCCTCCTCTTGCTCCACCAAGGCACTCTCCCCAGCCTCGAGCAGGCGATCTAGTACCCTGTCCAGCAGGAACACTATGGGGAGCATGTCATTGAGGCCATCTTGGTCGTCTGTTCGAATGGGACCAACATGTGGAAGACCTGCTGTATTTGCCCCCACTCCGCATTAATGATGTAGGGGAGTTGGTGTGATGGCCCTGGAGTGCCTTGTTCAAGCAGGTTCTCCCTCACCGCCCTTCGCTGCTCCCACAACCTCTCCAGCATGGGGAGGGTGGAATTCCACTGCATCACGTGGTCCACAATCAGCCTGTGAGGGGGCAGGCTGTTGTTCCGCTGCAGTTTGGACAGGGACGCGGCAGTTGTTGGGGAGCGTCGGAAGTGGCTGGCAATCCTCCGTACCCTTTGCACCATGTCTCTCAACCATGGATATGTACAGAACGCAGTAACTTCTGTACCACAAATTTTAGGACACGTGCCAGGCAGGGTGAGACTGCCAGCATGGAGGGTGGTGAGGTCCAGCTTTCTTTTTCTAGCCTGCGGGTTGTCAGCCACTTCTGGACCTAAGCCTGTAGTGCAGCCAGAACATCAGGTCAAGTGTGTCTCCGTTCCCCTAGACTCACAAGCTGGAGCACAGCCTGGAAGCACACGTGCCCCACACTTGCGTATCTACGGGGACGCTTGCTGGGGGCTCAGCAGATGTGGAGACAGTGGCTTGTAGGAGATCAGTTCTCCTCTGGACACCCCGGGGCGGCACCACAAACTCAGATGCCGCCGATCCCTCCCCGGCGCCTTGGAGGGAAACCCAACACAGGTGACTTAAACACTGACCTCCTGTCAGATGGGGTGGTGCTGACTTGCACCTGTTCGGGCTCAGTGTGCACAGGCTGAGCTGGCTGCTTCTGCTGCCTCCTCCTGCTGCCATTCCCAGCGGAGCCCCTGACGCTGGTCTCCCTGGTGACCTAGCGCACCGTTTCCCTAGGGTGCCTACCTTCCTCCTCACTGCTGCTGTGAACTGACAAGGGAGGTGGCACCCATTCTGGGTCACCCTCCTCTTCGCCCCCTGATATGTCAGACCCAGGGCCAAACTGTGGTGGAGGGGAACAGCAGACGTGGAGCCCCTGATCTGGCTCCGCTGTCCTCTTGCTGAGGCCTGGGTGTGACTAGGTGCGGGGGTTCATTGGCTAAAACCACCAGCACCAGTTGGAAGGGATGTCACTGGTGTACTGACAGCCGTTACCCCTCCTTCTTCTCCATCATCCCTTCTAAAAGGTCCTGAGCATCAGCACTGAGATGGAGATCAGCCTGATGCATGACCTTCCCCAAGAGGTCCCTGTCACTGTCAGACAAGAGAAGGCTAGATTCTTGGGGGCTGGGGGCTGGTCCTATAGGAACCGGAATGCTGCTGCTCGGAGCCAGGGCAGAGGAATCTGTGGCACTGGCTTGTGCCATGAGAGCCACTACTTCCTCGGCATCCTATGAGGTAATGGGGCAGCTGCCACCACCAAAAAAGTCTCTAATGAGACAGATGCCCCTGCCATCTGCGCCTGGCCATCTAGAGGAGCTGCCCTGTGCTGGCAGTGGTCCACCCCTGCTTCCCCTGCTGCCTGAATGGCCATGTGAATTGTAGCGGTGGGGAAAACTTTATTGGGATGGGGACTCTGGGGCAAAAATTACCTGAACTAACAAAATACACAGACGCTGACGAAGAGACTAACACTTAAACCTAACGCTAATAAACTATTTTTTATTTTTTTTTACACACCAAAGACAAAGACAATCACGCAGCACAGACACAGACACTACTAACTACACCAACTAAACAATAAAAAAACTAACTAAAAACTAAAGCTAATAAACTTATTTTTTTGTTATGTTTTTTGTTTTGTTTTTTAACACACAAAAGACAATCATGCAGACACTACAAACTACACCAACTAAACAATAAAAAAACTAACTTAAAACTAAAGCCAATAAACTTTTTTTACACACCAAAGACAATCACGCAGACATAGACACAGACACTACTTACTACACCAACTAAACAATAAAAACTAAAAACTAAAGCTAATAAACTTCATTTTTTTTACACACCAAAGACAATCACGCTGACACAGACACTACTAACTACACCAACTAAACAATAAATAACTACCATATTTATCGGCGTATAACACGCACTTTTTAGGCAAAAATGTTTAGCCTAAAGTCTATGTGCGTGTTATACGCCGATACACCCCCAGGAAAGGCAGGGGGAAAGAGTCCGTCGCTGCCCGCTTCTCTCCCCCTGCCTTTCCTGGGGTCTAGAGCCCTGCTGCCGGCCCTTCTCTCCCCCTGGCTATCGGCGCCGCTGCCCGTTCTCTCCCCCTGACTATCAGGACCGGCGCCCCATTGCCGGCGCCGATAGCCAGGGGGAGAGAAGCGGCGCCGACAGCCAGGGGGAGAGAAGGGGCAGCGGCACCCATTGCTGGCACCGCTGCCCCGTTGTCTCCCCCCATCCCCGGTGGCATAATTATCTGTTGCCGGGGTCGGGTCTGCGCTGCTTCAGGCCTCCGGCGTGCGTCCCCTTCGTCGTTTCTATGCGCTGCACGGCGCATGACGTCAGGGGACGCACGCCGGAGGCCTGAAGCAGCGCGGACCCGACCCCGGCAACAGGTAAATATGCCACCGGGGATGGGGGGAGGCAACGGGGCACCGGCTCCGGCAATAGGTGCCGCTGCCCCTTCTCTCCCCCAGGCTGTCGGCGCCGCTTCTCTCCCCCTGGCTATCGGCGCCGGCAATGGGGCACCGGTACAGATAGTCAGGTGGACAGAACGGGCAGCGGCGCCAATAGCAGGGGGAGAGAAGGGCCGGCAGCAGGGCTCTAGACCCCAGGAAAGGCAGGGGGAGAGAAGCGGGCAGCGACGGACTCTCTCCCCCTGCCTGATGAAGCTGCTGTTGCAGTGAAACGCGTTGCATGATGGGAGAATAAACTACCTTGCTTTTATCCATTCATTTGTGTCCAGTGCAACGCACAGCTCTTTGAAGCTATTTATTTGATTTCATGCGTCTAATTAGGGTTCCCAGGTCTGTCCAAGGCTTAGGTTGATACACTGCAGTTAGTATTATTTAATTTAATTATATCAGTGGGGAAAGCGTATGTATAAACAGTAACAGTCCATGACAGGAAGAAAGAAGGGGGAGCACTCAAGAATCACTAGGTCTCAGTTGCGGCGCCTGTCTGTTTGGCGTGAAAGCTGCTTACCTGCAACACCGGCGCTCCTGGCGTCCAGCCCGTCTTGTACAGCACCTGAATAAAGAAAATTTCTTCACCGCAACTGAGACCTAGTGATTCGTGAGTGCTCCCCCTTCTTTCTTCCTGTCACATATCTTTCCTGTGACACATTCAGCAATGTCCAGCTCCCCGTAAACTACCCACTGCTTCCGGCCAATTCAAAGCACAATCAAGGAAGAGATTGTCCAGCTCAAACTGTGCAGTCTTTAGAAGTTTATTTATTTAAAACCAACATCCGGACAAAGAAAGTCAAGTGACACGTTTCATGTTTCAGCATACACCCTCAGTCAAAAACTTCCCTGTATTATGTCACAAAATGTAAAACAACAACCACAACAAAAACACATATTTGGTACTATCAATGTCAGAATTACTCTTTTTGATCACCTTGTATACCTAAAAATGGAATAAAAAGAATTGTAATCACAAAACTCCTAACAACAAAAATAATATTTAACCTCTTAAGGACGCAAGGTGTACCTGTGCACCCTGCACGGCTGGTCCCGGTATATGATGCGGGGTCACGTCGCGTCATCATACCGGGTCAGTACCGGCGGCTAATGAAAGCCGTGACCCTGGGCTAATAGCGTGCGGCACCGATCGTTGTGCCTCGCACTATTAACCCTTTAGACATGGCGTTCAAAGTTGATTGCCATGTCTAAAATTAAAGTGAAACCTTCCCGGCAGCTCAGTCAGGCTGATTGGGACCATCGCAATGAAATTGCGATGTCCCGATCAGCTAGAACGCGAGCGGAGGTCCACTTACCTGCCTCCACCACATCCGATCGGCAATTGATTGCTACAAGCCTAAAATCCAGGCTTGAGCAATCGACTGCCGATAACACTGATCTTTGCAGTGTCAATGAACTGCAATGATCTGTGTAGCAGATCGGTGTGTGAAGTGTAATAGCCACTGGGGGGGGGGGGGGGGCTATAACACTGCAAAACAAAGTGTGAAAAAAAAGTTAATAAAGATAATTTAACCTTTTCGCTAATAAAAGTAAGAATCACCCCCTTTTCCCATAAAAAAAAACTGTAAATAAAAATATGTGGTATTGCCGCGTGCGGAAATCTCAAAACAATAATAATATATTGTTAATTAAACTGCACGGTCAATGGCGTACGTGCACACAAATTCCAAAGTTTAAAATAGCTTATTTTTGCTAATATTTTATATCATGGAAAAATGAATAAAGAGCGATCAAAAAGTCCGATCAATATAAAAATGGTACAGCTAAAAACTTCAGATCACATCACAAAAAAATGAGCCCTCATACAAGCCTGTACGCGGAAAAATAAAAAATGTATAGGGGTCAGAAGACAATTATAAACGTATAAATTTTTCTTGCATATAGTTATGATTTTTTTAGAAGTAATACAAAATGAAACCTATATAAGTAGGGTATCATTTTAATCGTATGGACTTACAGAATAAAGATAAGGTGTCATTTTTACCGAGAAATGCACTGCGTAGAAACGGAAGCCTCCAAAATTATGGAATGGAATTTTTTCTTCAATTTTGTCGCACAATCATTTCTTTCCCCTCTTCGTCGTGGATATTTTGGTAAAATGACTAATTTCACTGCAAAGTAGAATTGGTGGCGCAAAAAATAACATATGATATGGATATTTAGGTGCAAAATTGAAAGCATTATGATTTTTAGAAGGTGATGAGGAAAAAATTAAAGAGCAAAAACAGAAAAACCCTGCGTCCTTAAGGGGTTAAAGATAAAAGTTATGAGTCCCAGAATACGGTGACACAAAAAACAAAGTGTTATTACTGTAAGCATAATGACAGAAGGTAACACCTCATTTTTACCCAAAAAATATACAGAAATGCTGTTTTGTTTTCTTTTTCTATTCCTCTCTACAAGATTTGGATACAATGTTGGCCTTAAAGGGGTACACCATTGAAAGACATCTTATTCTGTCATTTTTTTGGACTTATAAAACCCTGAAAATAGGAGGATAAGAGATAGGTTGTCTGATTGTGGGGGTCCCCATCTCTGGCACAGCACCCTAGTCATCCACACACTGTGTGAACGCCGCTCCGTTCCTGATGACTGGCTATTACACACCTCTGGGGACCCCTGCAATCTCTGGGTTGGCAGAGGTGGTGTCCGGAACACAGAAGCTTGGAGCTTATGTGTTCGTGATGTCACACCATGCTTTTATCAGTTTAAAATCATGTTTCTGTACACGAGGCTGTATGGGGGCTAATTTTTTGCGCAAAGACCTGTCATTTTATTATATATCACTTTTGTGTATATATATAAGTATATTTGATGGCTTTTTAGAAAATGTTTGTGAATGTGACGTGACCAATAAGCAGTAATTTGGGACTTTTATTGGGGGAAGGGCTTTTTCACATATTTTTTTTACTGCCGCAGATGCCGTGATCTATATGGATCACGGCATCTGAGGAGTTAATGGCGGACATTAGTGCGATGTCTGCCATTACCGATGGGTCCCCGGCTGTAATTCCAGGACCTACTGTGCATGACGGAAGCACTGCTCCGGGTCATTTACAAGACGTAAATGTACGTCCTTGTGCACGAAGTACCAGCGCATCAGGACATACATTTACATCCATTACCCTTAAGGGGTTAAACACTGTACTTTGACGGCCCCTTTTCTAGACTTTAATGGAGTAAATTATTAGGTAAAAAATTGTAGATTGTAAGCCCTTGCGGATAAGGCCCTTTCTCTCTTCATATTTGTCTGTCATTTACTCTGTGTGTCACATTCATGCTATGTTTTAACCCTTATCACATGTACAGAGCCTTGGAAGGGTGCTATAAAAATAAATAATAATAATTAGATTATATGTACTGCAGTTTTTTCTACCAATTTTACAGACCCTGTTTTCTTTTGATTTTATGATGTGTAAATCTAACCTTAAGAAAAAGGGTCAATGCAGACGCCACATTCTCCAAATAAATGGACAATTGTCTGTTTAACATTTCTACCATCCCAGACCAACCTAGAATAGGAAAAAAAAAACAATCTTCCAAGAGGCCATAACAAGATAAAATGGGACAAATGAATCATTCATCACTATTTGCTGAAAGTAATAGTAATCAATATAACACAATAATTAGAAATAAGAGCAAATTTGATGGATTAGATTGGTTTAGCTTTTTTCTCTGGGAATAATAATGTACAAATAATTTATGTATGTAGTCACTTTCCTTATTTTATTGAATATCTCCCTACTAACTTTACTTAATAACTCAATAACTTTAAAATAATTCTCTAACTAGGACAGCATAGTTTAAACTCAGCCTCAGCCTCAGATAATGTAAAAGAAAGAAATGAAATTCCAAAACAAAAGGATCATCATAATATTTCAGACCATATTTTACATTTGCATTTGCTCTGACAAATTCACATGAACATAATTGGATATATAAATATCATTTCTTAAAGGACCTGTATTTGATAAGTAGCATTTCTTCAGACTTCATTTCCACACACATGCTAAAACAAGTACAGTATTACATTGGTTAGTAACCATAATTAGTGAGAAGATTAATTAATTTATGATGGAAGTTATTGAGCATTTGTTATTTCTTTGATTACTCATACTCTGCTATGGATATGTTTAAATTCTGTGCAAATCACAATTTAAATGTTATGAACACAATTGCTTATCATTTTAATATGAACAGAGATCAAAACTGGTCATTAGAGAACTTGCTAATTAAATGTTCTGATGTATGAAGTTTCCTCCCTAGGAAAATATTTCTCTGAAAATATGATTTTGGACAGTTTGTTGAGATGGATTAGTAATGTGTAGAAACAGTTTTTCCTATTGTTTTGGGGTTATGCATCTATTTGTCAGATTCTGGCAGCAGCATATCTCCTTTAGGAATAAATCATAGGGCATGTTTGAATTATCAATGGCCTAGAGGAAGCACTGATAGAGAAGGAGGAGTCCTCATATCTTGACCTCATATGCCCTCCTCATATGCTAGCCACATATCCCATCCTCTTATCCCTTCCTCGTATCATACCTCATATCCCGTCCTCATATCCTGGCCTCATATCCTGAACTCAAATTCTGACCTCATATTCCTACCTCATCATATCCTGTCTTCAGGTAGGGGAAGAGCTGTGATAAAGTTATTGTAGGTCAAAAATACTAGGTGCCTGGTTTTGCAGGTTGTATCTTGTGAAAGGGGGCATGGTTTACAAGTTGGATCAACACATTCACCCAGTGATGAAGAGTAGAGCTCGTAGAATAATGTACCTGATGCTCCAATGGGAGACCCCCAAACCTAGACCTTATGTAATGTAGGGAGGGAGGCGCAGCTCAGTCTAGTGCAGTCAGAGCTTAGTGACCTGCAGCACAGGTGAATTTCAAAGCCTAGCAGTAAGCAAAGCTTTTGGGGGAAATATCTTCATCAGTCAGTCAAGCTAAGTCTTTCAAGTCTGTGTGTGCTGCTAATAATCTTAAAGCTGCATTCAACAGCAACCACAACTCCTAGCAAGGTGACAGGCTCCCTGGGTTCCACTCTGCCTGTACTTCTGCACTAGAGACTGCTTTGTTTGAGATCTGCTACCTCCAGCAAAGTAAAGATAGTTATCCGTAGCCTTGCATCGGTGTATTCATTACCCTGCGCTTGGCCCAGTAGAAGCTATTTAAACCTTGGACCATGTAGGTTAACGGTGCCCTGGCACTTTTTCATACTTCAGACCTGTTATGCTGCAGCCAACTGTACAATTTCCTTGTCATTTAACCAGAAGTTTAGGTATGCAATGCCAAAAGTTTGGTCAGTCGAAGACTGAATGTTCATGAGCATTAGAACAAGCAAACAATCAGTGAGAAGCATGTGGCTGTACAGTTCACACCCTGGCTCACTGTGATCTCCTTCCAGTTGCACTAAATGAGCTCCATTATAAGTCTATGGAGCCCGTCTAGTGCAAGTGGACATAGACCTAACCCGGGAGTGAATCGCACAGCCGCTGGCTTCTCTGGACATTCAGATCTCGTCCAATCGAAAACTTTTCCCATGTCTCTGTTTCATGTCAGAAGTTTTGTAAAATGTTACTTAGTTACAATAAAGATATTGTCACATTGGAATATAAAAATATCCTTCACAAGAATATGGTAGTCATGTTAGGTTAATTTCCACTTGCCTGATTAAAAAAAGAAGTGCAAACATTACCCTTACAATTATTTCATCCGTCTCATAAAAGAAAAAAATAACTGAGCATGAAACATCTACAAAGAATACATTCCAAACATAAGAGTTTATTGATGTGCAGATTAATTAATAAAGATATCTTTGGAGCCTCCACTTCACTCTTCCAGCCCTTCAGACTGATTTTATGATGAAGTGCTAATCAGTGTTTGTTAAAAACAACACCATCATTTCTGGTGGCAGCAGATGTTCCAGAAAAAGCAAATAAACGATAATTAACCACGCAGAGTGTACTGGAAAAGAGAAACAAAATAACGTTCAGCATGTAAAGTGTGTTCCTTCCTGTCACATTCACCTCCTAAAGAGCCAGAAGATGCATTGCCTGACTTCACTTGGAGCACAGGGCATGTCAAGCTGCTATAAAGATTTGTCAGAAAAATTGTTAAAAAAAACACAGTGTTTTGAAATCCACATCAGTTATCTTTATATAAAAATAAAATCAGTAAATCCTTTATTGTATTAGTAAATGATAAGGATCAGAGGTTCAGAAAGTAAACCATTAAAGAAAAAAACGGTTTACTTGCACAGAAAATGTTATCCATGCTATTACATTGCTTTACTTGTCGGGTAATGTGTTTGAATTCCCTAACTTTTTTTTTCTTTTTTTTTAACATGTTTAATCTAAAATTCTAATTGCTTATTTAGTTTTTACATTTTAAGAGAACTTAACCCCTTAAGGGTGGTACTTAACGCACCAGGACGTACATTTATGTCCTGTGCATAACCGCGGGCATCGGAGCGATGCCCGTGTCATGCACGGCTGATCCCGGCTGCTGATCGCAGCCAGGGAACCGCCGGCAATGGCCGACGCCCGCGATCTCGCGGGCGTCCGCCATTAGCCCCTCAGGTGCCAGGATCAATACAGATTCCGGCATCTGCGGCAGTGCGCGATTTGAATGAATGATCGGATCGCCCGCAGCGCTGCTGCGGGGATCCGTTCATTCAGAACGCCGCACGGAGGTTCCCTCTCCTGCCTCTGTACGGCTCCCGGCATCTCCTGCTCTGGTCTGAGATCGAGCAGACCAGAGCAGAAGATCGCCGATAACACTGATCTGTTCTATATCCTATACATCAGTATGTCCAGATCAGTATTAGCAATCATGGTATTGCTATGAATAGTCCCCTATGAGGACTATTCAAGTGTAAAAAAAAAATTAAAAAAATGTAAAAGTAAAAAAAAAATTAAAAATCCCCTCCCCCAATAAAAAAGTAAAACGTCCGTTTTTTCCTATTTTACCCCCAAAAAGCGTAAAAAAAATTATTTTATAGACATATTTGGTATCGCCGCGTGCGTAAATGTCCGAACTATTAAAATAAAATGTTAATGATCCCGTACGGTGAACGGCGTGAACAAAAAAAAAATTGCTACTTTTTTAATACATTTTATTAAAAAAAAAAATATGAAAAATGTATTAAAAGTTTTTTTATATGCAAATGTGGTATCAAAAAAAAGTACAGATCATGGCGCAAAAAACTGAGCCCCCATACCGCCATTTATACGGAAAAATTAAAAAGTTAGAGGTCATCAAAATAAAGGGATTATAAACGTATTAATTTGGTTAAAAAGTTTGTGATTTTTTTTAAGCACAACAATAATATAAAAGTATGTAATAATGGGTATCATTTTAATCGTATTGACCCTCAGAATAAAGAACACATGTCATTTTTACCATAAATTGTACGGCGTGAAAACAAAACCTTCCAAAATTAGCAAAATTGCGTTTTTCTTTTTAATTTCCCCACAAAAATAGTATTTTTTGGTTGCGCCATACATTTTATGATATAATGAGTGATGTCATTACAAAGGACAACTGGTCGCGCAAAAAACAAGCCCTCATACTAGTCTGTGGATGAAAATATAAAAGAGTTATGACTTTTAGAAGGCGAGGAGGAAAAAATGAAAACGTAAAAATTAAATTGTCTGAGTCCTTAAGGCCAAAATGGGCTGAGTCCTTAAGGGGTTAAAGGGCCATGTAATGGATAGAGCAAAGGCCAAGTTCAAACCATGTTTGGGTACTACAGCTGACATATCAAATGGAAGAAAATGTAGTGTTAAAAAGGTTTAATACAATTGTACAGGGGAGAGTTATGAAAACCTGTGTAGAGTGGTTCAGTTGCCCATAGTAACCAATCAGATTGCTTCTTTAATTATTTTTTTTTAAAAGGCCTCTGAAAAAGTATAGAAGTGATCTGATTGACTGTCATGGGCAACTGCACCACTCTTCCGGTGTTGATACAATGGCCTACATTTGCCATTAGCTGCTAAGCTACCACATATGCCACATTTTCAGTAATTTTAAATAGTAGTAGTATTGTATAACAATGCAGCCTATACCTTCTTCACACCCCATGTATTCTTTCTCTCCCCTTTACGTCATCTTGTAAATTGCAAGGTGGCACATGGCACCTCTACTTATTCATCCAGCACATCCCGTAGATGCTCCATTTGGCAGGATACATTAATTATGCCAAAGAAAAATAATGCCTCTGGAAATGATGTTGCCATGATGGAGTAAATTTAGTTTGCAACAATATATTGGTAGGTGGTGTATGACATAGTAACAACCACATTAATTACAGTACCCAGAGTTTTGCATCAGAACATTGCCCAAATTATTGAAATGGCTTATCTTCTCCCACAATGCATCATGGTGCTGTCTTTTTCTAGGTAAGCAACACCCATTGACCCAGCTGTCCTGAAGGTGTAATAAAATGTGATTACTAAGACCAGGTAAAATTCTTACATTTCTCTGTGAACCAATTCTAAAGCTTATGTGTTCACCAGGTGTCCTACTTTGGACCACTTTTTTTAGGTTCTTATAAGGCTATGTTCACTCCTTGGAATGTCTGTACGGGATATCTCTGTCCAGACATTCTGGAGACTGTGGGCGCCGGCATAACATGCTGGTTAGACTTGTGCACTAAAAAAAATTTCGTTTAATTTCGTTTCATTTTTTCGTTTTGGAAAAAAATTTCGGTTCGGCAATATTTTCGGCTTAGATTTTTCGGATACATTCGGTATTCGGGTATTCGTGTTGTTTTTTTCGGATACATTCGGTATTCGGGTACATTCGGTAAATCTTTTTAGTTTTTTTGGACTTTAGCGATCCTAATAAATAATGGAGATACCTTTTTTATTAAAATGTCGCAGGGTATCATAAAAAAATCATAATAAAAAAGATACAGTGGTGATGGAAAAAATTGTATCTAACGAAATGTATCATTTTTATTATGAAATGTTTATTCATTTTTAAACAGGGATCAATTTATGTGAGCGGGTAAAGCACAAAAAATGGAGCCGACAATAATAAAAATGTAGTGTGTGCTGTTTTTCACTTTTTTTAAAAACATTTTTTAGGTAGTACTACTACTCCCAGCATGGAACACACTGTTCCATGATGGGAGTAGTAGTTACCTGTACTAATTGACAGATCGCAGGGGTCCCTTGCGATCATCTTGTATAATGTATAGATGCGCCGGCTGCTCTTCTATGGTCCCCTGCACTCACGTATATATACACATATTCATATTTCCCGCAGAGCTGTGATTGGCCAGATGGTTACAGCCAATCACAGCTCTCTGTGAGAAATAGGAATATGTGTATATATACGGCCGTGCAGGGGTCCATAGGAGAGCGGCCGCCGCATTCATACATTATACAGGAGGATCGCAGCGGGTGTCAGGAGTGATACCTGCAGTGATCTTTCCTTTACAGTACTACCACTCCCAACATGGAGTACACTCTGCTCCATGTTGGGAGCTGTAGTACCTGCATTATTAGACAGATCGCAGCGGGTGTCAGAAGTTACACTCGCTGCCATATGTCTATTAATGCAGGTACTACAGCTCCCAGCATGAAGCAGAGTGTGCTCCATGTTGGGAGTATTAGTACCTGCAGTAAGGGACAGATCCCAGGGATGTCACTCCTCCTGACACCCGCTGCGATTGTCCTTATGTGAATGTCGGGATCAGCTGTTCTCAGGGCTACAGAGCCGGGAGAACAGCTGACGCTGAGCCGTAGGTATACATCGTATATCTACTGCCCAGCAAGAACTTACAGTGAGCCTGCAATGTGTATATACAGTATACACATTGCTGGCTCACTTAACCCCTTGCTGAGCTGTGCGCTATGCGCAAGCCCAGCAAGGGAAGAGTTAACTTACACTGCTGGACAGTGTAGGTTAACCCTTTGGGCGGTATACACTTTATACAGCTATCTATAGATAGCTGTATACAGTGTATACAGAAGACGAAGTCCAGCTTACATCCCTCGAGTCCCGGGCCGGGTTCGTGTAGCTCCGCCCCTAGTGATGACGTCATTAGGGGGCGGAGCTACATAAGGGAACAAGGCTAGTTAATCTGAAGCTCTGTTCACATTGTACGTTTTGTATAATGTGAACAGACCCTTCTGGCAGTGTCTACCCAGACAGGGAGACTCCAGCTGTTGCTAAACTACAACTCCCAGCATGCCCAGACAGCCTTTGGCTGTCTGGGCATGCTGGGAGTTGTAGTTTTGCACCAATTGGTTGCTCCCTGTTTGGGTAGACATTGCATCATGGGTGCTCTCCCCAGCGGACAGCGCCAAAAATGTCATATCCAATTTTTTGTGTTTTTTTTTTCTTCTCTTTTCAGATCCGTGTATGCAGAGGATTACTGCGGATTCGATGGATTACGGCGGATTATTTATTTTTTCCTTTAATAAAATGGTTAACGAGGGCTGTGGGGGAGTGTTTTTTTAAATAAAATAATTTTTCCAATGTGTTGTGTTTTTTTTATTTTTATTGAATTTTCAGGGCTAGTAGCGAAAGCTGTCTTATTGACGGAATCCATTACTAGGCCAGGGCTTAGTGCTAACCCCCAATTATTACCCCGGTACCCACCGCCACAGGGGTGCCGGGAAGAGCCGGTACCAACAGGTCCGGAGCGTCAAAAATGGCGCTCCTGGACCTAGGCGGTAACAGGCTGGCGTTATTTAGGCTGGGGAGGGCCAGTAACAATGGTCCTCGCCCACCCTGGTAACGTCAGGCTGTTGCTGTTTGGTTGGTATTGTGCTGAGAATGAAAATACGGGGAACCCTATGCGTTTTTTTTTTTTATTTAAATAAAAAAATAAAAAAAAAAACGCATAGGGTTCCCCGTATTTTCATTCTCAGCACAATACCAACCAAACAGCAACAGTCTGACGTTACCAGGGTGGGCGAGGACCATTGTTACTGGCCCTCCCCAGCCTAAATAACGCCAGCCTGTTACCGCCTAGGCCCAGGAGCGCCATTTTGACGCTCCGGGCCTGTTGGTACCGGCTCTTCCCGGCACCCCTGTGGCGGTGGGTACCGGGGTAATAATTGGGGGTTAGCGCTAGCTGTTTTGGGGGCTAGCACTAAGCCCTGGCCTAGTAATGGATTCCGTCAATAAGACAGCTTCCACTACTAACCCTGAAAATTCAATAAAAAAAAAAAAACACACAACACATTGGAAAAATTATTTTATTTAAAAAAACACTCCCCCACAGCCCTCGTTAACCATTTTATTAAAGGAAAAAATAAATAATCCGCCGTAATCCATCGAATCCGCAGTAATCCTCTGCATACACGGATCTGAAACGAGAAGAAAAAAACACAAAAAATTGGTTATGACATTTTTGGCGCAGTCCGCTGGGGAGAGCACCCATGATGCAATGTCTACCCAAACAGGGAGCCACCAATTGGTGCAAAACTACAACTCCCAGCATACCCAGACAGCCAAAGGCTGTCTGGGCATGCTGGGAGTTGTAGTTTAGCAACAGCTGGAGTCTCCCTGTCTGGGTAGACACTGCCAGAAGGGTCTGTTCACATTATACAAAACGTACAATGTGAACAGAGCTTCAGATAAACTAGCCTTGTTCCCTTCTGTAGCTCCGCCCCCTAATGACGTCATCACTAGGGGGCGGAGCTACACGAACCCGGCCCGGGACTCAGGGAAGTAAGCTGGACTTCATCTTCTGTATACACTGTATACAGCTATCTATAGATAGCTGTATATAGTGTATACCGCCCAAAGGGTTAACTTACACTGTCCAGCAGTGTAAGTTAACTCTTCCCTTGCTGGGCTTGCGCATAGCGCACAGCTCAGCAAGGGGTTAAGTGAGCCAGCAATGTGTATACTGTATACACATTGCAGGCTCACTGTAAGTTCTTGCTGGGCAGTAGATATACGATGTATACCTACGGCTCAGCGTCAGCTGTTCTCCCGGCTCTGTAGCCCTGAGAACAGCTGATCCCGACATTCACATCAGGAGGATCGCAGCGGGTGTCAGGAGGAGTGACATCCCTGGGATCTGTCCCTTACTGCAGGTACTAATACTCCCAACATGGAGCACACTCTGCTCCATGCTGGGAGCTGTAGTACCTGCATTAATAGACATATGGCAGCGAGTGTAACTTCTGACACCCGCTGCGATCTGTCTATTAATACAGGTACTACAGCTCCCAGCATGGAGCAGAGTGTACTCCATGTTGGGAGTGGTAGTACTTGTAGTAAAGGGAAGATCACTGCGGGTATCACTCCTGACACCCGCTGCGATCCTCCAGTATAATGTATGAATGCGGCGGCCGCTCTCCTATGGACCCCTGCACGGCCGTATATATACACATATTCCTATTTCTCAAAGAGAGCTGTGATTGGCTGTAACCATCTGGCCAATCACAGCTCTGCGGGAAATATGAATATGTGTATATATACGTGAGTGCAGGGGACCATAGAAGAGCAGCCGGCGCATCTATACATTATACAAGATGATCGCAAGGGATCCCTGCGATCTGTCAATTAGTACAGGTAACTACTACTCCCATCATGGAAGAGTGTGTTCCATGCTGGGAGTAGTAGTACTACCTAAAAAATGTTTTTAAAAAAAGTGAAAAACACGCACACACTACATTTTTACTATTGTCGGCTCCATTTTTAGTGCTTTACCCGCTCACATAAATTGATCCCTGTTTAAAAATTAATAAACATTTCATAATAAAAATCATACATTTCATTAGATACAATTTTTTCCATCACCACTGTATCTTTTTTATTATGATTTTTTTATGATACCCTACGAAATTTTAATAAAAAAGGTATCTCCATAACTTTTTAGGATCGCTAAAGTCCAAAAAAAGAATAAAGATTTACCGAATGTACCCGAATAGCGAATGTATCCGAAAAATCAAACTATCTGTATCCTTTTTATTAACCTTGTAGAGATGGTACAAGGTAAGTTAAGTAAAGTAAATGTAAGCAAATCTCCAGGGCCGGATGGACTACACCCAAGAGTTCTTAGAGAGGTAAGTTCAGTAATATCTGTACCCTTGTTCATGATATTTAGAGATTCTCTGGTGTCTGGTATTGTGCCAAGGGACTGGCGCAAGGCTAATGTGGTACCAATCTTCAAGAAGGGCTCTAGGTCTTCGCCAGGCAATTATAGACCGGTAAGTCTAACGTGCATTGTGGGTAAATTGTTTGAAGGACTTATAAGGGATTACATACAGGAATATATAGGGGATAATTGTATTATAAGTGATAGCCAGCATGGGTTTACTAAGGATAGAAGTTGTCAAACCAATCTAATTTGCTTTTATGAAGAGGTGAGTAGAAGCCTTGACAGAGGAATGGCTGTGGATATAGTGTTTCTGGATTTTGCTAAAGCATTTGATACTGTCCCTCACAGACATCTGACAGGTAAGTTAAGGTCCTTGGGCTTGGAAACTTTAGTTTGTAACTGGATTGAACACTGGCTCATGGATCGTACCCAGAGAGTGGTGGTAAATGATTCGTACTCTGATTGGTCCCCGGTTATTAGTGGTGTACCCCAAGGTTCAGTACTGGGCCCGCTGCTGTTTAATTTATTTATCAATGATATAGAGGATGGTATTAACAGCTCTGTTTCTATCTTTGCAGATGACACCAAGCTTTGTAGCACAGTACAGTCTATAGAGGATGTGCATAAGTTACAAGATGACTTGGATAGACTAAGTGTCTGGGCATCCACTTGGCAAATGAGGTTCAATGTGGATAAATGTAAAGTTATGCATCTGGGTACTAATAACCTGCATGCGTCGTATGTCTTAGGGGGGATTAAACTGGCAGAGTCACTGGTAGAGAAGGATCTGGGTGTACTTGTAGATCACAGACTACAAAATAGCATGCAATGTCAGGCTGCTGCTTCCAAAGCCGGCAGGATATTGTCATGTATAAAAAGAGGCATGGACTCGAGGGGCAGGGACATAATACTCCCCCTTTATAAAGCATTGGTACGGCCTCACCTGGAATATGCTGTTCAGTTTTGGTCGCCTGTTCATAAAAGGGACACTGCGGAGTTGGAAAGGGTGCAGAGACGCGCGACTAAACTAATATGGGGCATGGAACATCTTAGCTATGAGGAGCGATTAAAGGAGTTACAATTGTTTAGTCTTGAGAAGAGACGTTTAAGGGGGGATATGATAAACGTATATAAGTATATTAATGGCCCATACAAAAAATATGGAGAAAAACTGTTCCAGGTTAAACCCCCCCAAAGGACGAGGGGGCACTCCCTCCGTCTGGAGAAGAAAAGGTTTAGTCTAAAGGGGCGGCATGCCTTCTTTACCGTGAGGACTGTGAATTTATGGAACTGTCTACCTCAGGAACTGGTCACAGCAGGAACAATTAACAGCTTTAAAGCAGGATTAGATACATTCCTGGAACAAAATAACAAAATAACATTAATGCTTATGCAGAATTATAAAACTACATCCCTTTCCCTTATCCCCTTACATCCTTCCCTTCAATCCCCTGGTTGGACTTGATGGACGTATGTCTTTTTTCAACCATACTAACTATGTAACTATGTAACCTTGTTATCCGAATTAATTCTTCACGTCGTTTATGGATAACGAATGCATTCGTTATTTACAGGTCGGGAAATAACGAATGTATTCGTTACTTTGCTATTCGTATTATCGTGGCTATTCGGGAATGTTCAAAATATGTTTTCGTGCATTCGGATGGGTCCGAATGCACGAAAACGGTAAAATTCGTTAATTTAGACATTCGTGCCGAACCGAATTGCACATGTCTAATGCTGGTGCTAGGATTACACAGGAATGTGTCGTCTCATAGACGGCAATGCATTCCGTGAGAAGTCAGCAGAAAGAATGAACAGATTCGTTCTTTCCGCAAACACGGAATTCAGAATTTTCACACCAGAAACATCTGGCACAGAAATTCCGCTGTGTGCATAGAGCAGCTGAATAACGTTGAATTCAATGGGAATCCAATGCGGAATTTCACACAGAAATTCTGAGGTGTGAACATAGCCTTAGAGTTATGCAAACTTTTCAATGGCAGGCTCTCAAAACTTTTGGAAAAAGTTTTGTTCACTTCAAACAGGTTCTCCCTGAACCGGCAAATGCATGCAAGTATTTTTAAAGGGGTTTCAGGCTGAGCTATGTCAAGTTAAGGCAACATAGGGTAACCATGATTACTTACAGCTTGTTTAAAACCCCACTGCACTGGCAGATTTTGTACACCTAACACTAAAATAAAGGTGCATAAAGTATCCCTTTGTGTTGGCAGATGCATGCCGGTATTAAAATACCCAGGTATTGGAAGATGCAATGGCTTTTTTCAAGCATTCCAAAAATTATCTCTTTTGGGAGTCGCAAACTAGTCAAGAAGAAAAAGCTTATGTAAATATTGCAAAGTTGGAAAAAATAATAAAAGTTATACCTTCTTAGGAGTTACAACTGGGCTGGTGTGTGTCCCAAAATGGAGAAGAAATTGTTCTTTTTTTGTTTTTGTTTTTTTTTTGTACATTTTTTTTCCACAGAAAATACAAAAGACATGACACAGTTTGCAGTTCACATTTTTTTCATATCTTATACACATTCTTACAAAACAGTTACTGTTTTTATTTTGAATTCACCTGAACCCCCCTCCTTATCCCATACCCCTATGCCCTCCCCTCTACCTGAGAGAATAAAAAAAAAAATCATTCTGTCATCCACTGATCCCATAGTTTCTCTGCTCAATCCCATTGAATCTTCCCTCATCCTTTAAATAGAATGAGTTTGTAACTTCTTATTTTTCCAATTCCTGCCTTTGCCATACCGAAATATAAGTGATTTTAACAGCAAACCAGTTTTTAGCAATGTACAGCCTACCAAAGAGAAGAAATAGCTTTTGTAAACATTGAAATGTTAAACAAATGTTCGAAAGAATTCTCCCTTTTTGGGAGTTGCAAGTGTCTTAAAATAGGGAAGGAGAAATAGCTTTTGTAAACATTGAAAATGTGGAAAATGTATTCATTTTATGGGGATCATGGCTGGTTGTGTATGTGTAGGCCTGGCTAGTAGTAGCAGTACATCCCTTTTGTAATGATTCAGGACAGGTTGGAATATCAAATGTTAATACTTTGTCATGTACTCTAATGTGAAGATGCTGCTGCTCCTGAATCTTCAAAATACAAAAGACCTCTCCAAGCGTATCTGATCTACGCTAAATATCAAACTTTACACAAAGACAGCAAAGGCATATGTAGATCAATAATTAAAAAAATATTTCATTGAGATATAAATGCAAAACCACATACTTTTAACCCCTTAAGGACCCAGCCCATTTTCACCTTAAAGGGGTTATCCAGCATAAGGTGATTTTATTACATACCTGGCAGACAGTAATGGAAATGCTTAGGAAGGACTTGCGCTTGTCTTGGGGCTAAATGGCTATGCTGTGAGATTACCATAACACTGTGGCTAGCTTTTTGTGAACTTTCATTTCCTGTTTTCAGTTTTCTTGTTTGCCTACAAATCCCATGATTCCGTTTCCCTCCTTCCCACACATCAGCTACCCCACCCATTGAAACATAAATGAGCTGCAGACCTGTGGTTTTTCAATCAGGGTGCCTCCAGCTGATGCATTGCAGATTGCTCTCTCCACCCATTGAATCAGACAGGCTCCCTGTCATGTCACATTTAGGAAGCCCCTATGGTGCCAGAACAGCAAAAAGAAAAAAAAAAACACATGGCATACTATTTTGGAAACTTAACCCCTCAAGGAACATAACAAGGGGTACTGTGAGCCTTTACACCCCACAGGTGTTTGCCGACTTTTCGTTAAAGTCGGATATGTAAATGAAAAACAAATGTTTCATGTAAATGCCGTTTTTTCCCTAAATTTTACATTTTTACAAAGGGTAAATGACCCCCAAAATTTGTAACTCCATTTCGTCTGAGTATGGAAATACCCCATGTGTGGATGGCAAGTGCTCAGGTAGTGCACTACAATGCTCAGAAGAGAAGGAGCACCATTGAGCTTTTGGAGAGAGGATTTGTTTGGAATAGAAGTCGGGGGCCTTGTGCATTTACAAAGCCCACCGTGGTGCCAGAACAGTAGACCCCCCCACATAAGACCCCATTTTGGAAACTACACCCCTCACAGAATTAAATAAGGGGTGCATTGAACATTTACACTCCACTGGTGTTTGATAGATCTTCGGAACAGTGGGCTGTGCAAATGAGAAATAACATTTTTCATTTTCACAGACCACTGTTCTAAAAATCTGTCAAACACCAGTGGAGTGTAAATGCTCAATGTACCCCTTATTTAATTCTGTGAGGGGTGTAGTTTCCAAAATGGGGTCATATGTGGGGCGGGGTCCATTGTTCTGGCACTATGGGGCTTTGAAAACACATGTGGCCTTCAATTCCGGACACATTTTTTCTTCAAAAGCCCAATGGCACTCCTTCTTTTCTGAGCTTTCACATATTGGGTATGTTCTTACTCAGAAGAAATGGGGTTACAAATTTTGGGGGGCTTTTTTCCTATTTTCCCCTGTGAAAATGAAAAATTTAGGGTAACACCAGCATTTTAGTAGACATTTTTTTTTTCATTTTCCCATCCAATTTTAACAAAAATTAATCAAACACCTGTGGGGTGTTAAAGGGTACCTCTCATCAAAAAAACTTTTGATTTATTATAGATTAATGTATGCAGAATAACTTTACAATTGCATGTTATTAAAAAATATGCTTCTTTCTATTTAATTTTCCACTTTGAAGAAATGACCACTAGGGGTCTCCCTACCAGTCCTGGCAGCAAGCATTTCAGACTCATGCTGGAGTCCTAAACACTACGAGCTGCCAGTCTGCTTTGTTCACAAAGGAGAACACTCAGAGCTGCCAGCCTGCTTTGTTCACAGCCTGTTTGGCTGTGAACAAAGCAGGCTGGCAGCTCTGAGTGTTTAGGACTCCAGCATGAGTCAGAAATGCTTGCTGACAGGACTGATCAGGAAAAATACAATAGAAAGAAGCATATTTTTCATTAACATGCTAATGGAAAGTTATTCAACATTCATTAATCTAAAATATATGAAAAGTTTATTTGATGAGAGGTACCCTTTAAGGCTCACTATACTCCTTGTTAGGTTCCGTGAGGGGTGTTGTTTCCAAAATGGGGTCACATGTGGGTAGTTATTTTTTTTTTTGCCTTTATGTCAGAACCGCTGTAAAATTAGCCATTCCTGTGCAAATCACCTATCTAGGCCTCAAATGTACATAGTGCGCTCTCCCTCCTGAGCCTTGTTGTGCGTCCGCAGAGCATTTTATGCCCACATATGGAGTATTTCCGTACTCAGGAGAAATTGCGTTACTAATTTTGGGGGTCTTTTTTTCCTTTTACCTATATATGCCCAATAAAAAGTATGGGGCAACAGCAGCATGTTAGTGTGAATTTTTTAAGTTCTTTACACTAACAGGCTGGTGTAGACTCTAACTTTTCCTTTTCATAAGTGGCAAAAGGAGAAAAAGCCCCCCAAAATGTGTAATGTAATTGCTCCCGAGTACGGAAATACCCCATATGTGTCCCTAAACTATTTCCTTGAAATACGACAGGGCTCTGAACTGAGAGAGCGCCATGTGCATTTGAGAACTAACTTAGGGATTGCATAGGGGTGGACATAGGGGTAGTCTACGCCAGTCATTCCCAAACAGGGTGCCTCCAGCTGTTGCTAAACTCACAGCATGCCTGGACTGTGAGTGGCTGTCTGAAAATGATGGGAGTTGTTATTTTTATTGGGGCAGACAGTGTAAGGGGTGTATATGTAGTGTTTTACCATTTATTTTGTGTTAGTGTAGTGTAGTGTTTTTAGGGTATACGGTGAGTTTCCCGCTAGGAGCTTGTGCCGCGGCAGAATATTTGCCGCAGCTCAAACTTGAAGCAGGAAACTCACTGTAAACCCCCCCCATGTGAATGTACCCTATACATTCATATGGGGGGGGAACCTCCAGCTGTTGCAAAACTAAAACTCCCAGCATGCCCAGACAGCAAACTGCTGGAGGCACACTGGTTGGAAAACCTTCAGTTAGGTTCGGTTACCTGACTCAGTATGTTCCAACCAGTGAGCCTCTAGCTGTTGCAAAGCTACACCTCCCAGCATGTACTGATCGCTGAAGGGCACGCTCGGAGATGTGGTTATACAACAGCTGGAGGTACGCAACTACAACTCCCAGCATGGTGAGACAGCCTTTTGCTGTTCGAGCATGCTGGGAGTTGTAGTTTTGCAAGATTTAGAGGGCCATGGTTTAGAAACCACCGCCAGGGATCTCCAAACTGTGGCCCTCCAGATGTTGCACAACTACAAATCCCAGCATGCCCAGACAGCAAACTGCTGTGTGGGAATGCTGGGAATTGTAGTATTGCAAGATCTAGAGGGCCACAGTTTAAAGACCAATGCACAGTGATCTTCAAACTGTACCCCTCTAAATCTTGCAAAACTACATATCCCAGCATGCCCAAACGGTTGTCTGGACATGCTGGAAGTTGTAGTTTTGCAACATCTGGAGGGCTATAGTTTAGAGACCACTGTATAGTTGTCTCCAAATGGTAGCCCTCCAGATGTTGCTAGGCAACAACTCACCGGCTTCCTTAGTCCGTACCAGGGAGTTGCACTTCATCACCGCCTGCCGCCGCTGATCGCAGGTAAGGGACCTCAACCGCCGCTACTGGCCGTGCTACAGTTTCTCGTTCTGCCCGGATTACCGTCGGTGGGCAGAACGGGGGGAACCAAACTTTAAACCCTCTGCCCCCGATCTGCTATTGGTCGGTCGCTTTTGACCAACCAATACCAGTGGTAGGAGGGATAGGAGGGGTGGCACCCCTGCCACCTCCCTCCTATCCCTTCAGGGAGACCAGGGGTGTCTTGGACACCCCCGATCCCCCTTATTTTCAGGGTCACCGGGTCACCGGAGACCCGTATGACCCAGAATCACCGAAAATCAACGGTCTGAATTGAGGACCCCCCTCGGTGATGTTCCAGGGACCGGCAGGGACCGGAATTCCCATGGGTGTTCCCATACGCCCTACATGCTTGCCCTATATCCTTAAGGACTCAGGATGCAGGGCGAATGCATACACCCCGAGTCCTGAAGAGGTTAAAAATTGTAAAATACATGAAGAGTACAAAGAGTACCTCTTGTGAAAGCCAAACAAAATGGGGGCTTACACATATCATGAGGCTATAGGACAAATATCACTAGGGTAAGAAAAAAAGAGAGACTGTGTGGAAATCCTCCCACCTATTAATGGGACCATATGGGACTGTCATGTTCACTCTCATCACTTAATGCATAATTTGTTACACACAGCTACAAATAGAAAATGTTTGAATAAATGCAGAAAATACATGTAACTTGGCTTAGATACCTATTCCATGTACACTTTCAATGCTTTTAATGCATATTCATGCTATACCAAGGTATAAATGCTATGTTTTATTAAACCCAGAAAATACAGGTAATGTGACCTTAGATTGTGATTATATGTTTCTGACCTTAGATTACGAATATATGTTTCTGTAATTAAGATCCCCCTTTTTAGACAGTAGCAGGGCCCCCCCTTTAGACAGCAGCAGACCCCCACCCCGTTTAGACAACAGCAGCCCCCTCTCGTTTAGACAGCAGCAGGGCCCCCCTGTTTAGACAGCAGCAGGGCCGCCCCTGTTTAGACAGCAGCAGGGCCCCCCTTTAGACAGCAGCAGGGCCCCCCTTTAGACAGCAGCAGACCCCCGTTTAGACAGCAGCAGCCCCCCCCATTTAGACAGCAGCAGCCCCCCCCATTTAGACAGCAGCCCCCCCCATTTAGACAGCAGTGGCCCCCCCCTTTAGACAGCAGCAGGGCCCACCCTTTAGACAGCAGCAGGGCCCCCCCTTTAGAAAGCAGCAGGGCGCCCCCTTTAGACAGCAGCAGGGCCCCCTTTAGACAGCAACAGGACCCCCCATTAAGACCTTTAGACAGCAGCAGGCCCCCCCCCCTTTAGACAGCAGAAGGACCCCCCCGTTTAGACAGCAGCAGGCCCCCCATTTAGACAGCAGCAGACCCCCTCCTTTAGACAGCATCAGCCCCCACCTTTAGACAGCAGCAGCCACCCCCCCTTTAGACATTAGTAGCAGCCCCCTCCTTGCAGGCAGCTCACCTCCTCGGGTCGGGTGCTGGTGCTGCCGCTCTGCTGCCCCGTTCTCCCATCCTTCGGAGGAGCATGGGACATACACGTCACTCTGCTTCCTGTATAGTGTTGCACTGGGTGCAGGGGAGGAGGCGGAGTGACGTGTGTGTGTCACATGTTCCTCCATGGAACACTATGATGCAGACAGGAGGATGGAAGAACGGGGCAGCAGAGCAGCACCAGGTATTGGGCATGGTATCAGGGACATTACCTGATACCATGCAAATGGCTAGTATCGGCCCCGATACTGATACCAGTATCGGTATCGGGACATCCCTAGTTATAGGTATTATGCACTCTCCTATGGAGATTGATTTGCAATGTCTCTGGCTTCTGTGGAGTAAAGATACTAGAGATGAGCAAACTTTTCAAAAATTTGATTCGGCCGATTCACAGAATTTTCCGGAAAAGTTAGCTTCGATCCGAATTTTTTCGTGGTGAATCTATATTAAAAAAAAGGCTATTTCTAGCCTACATACAGCCTCTATAGGGGTATAGAACACTTTGCTGTGTTCTAAAACGCATATGGAGTGTGCTGGGTTAGTGAAATAATACTGTTATTCAGAATAACATGCAAATTACCGGCATCACTTTTAGAATCATTGCCGCACAGCAGCACAATGACAGAGCCTGGTGGTGGCATCAGTGTCAGGATACCATATAGTGACTGAATGACAGTGTGAAGGTGTTGGCAGCATGAGGAGACCATTTAGTGGCTGAATGGCACAGCGTTGAGGTGTTGGCAGCATGAGGACACCATATAGTGGCTGAATGACACAGCTTGGATGAGGCTGAAGCATGAGGACACCATATAGTGACTGAATGACAGTGTGGAGGTGTTGGCAGCATGAGGAGACCATTTAGTGGCTGAATGGCACAGCGTTGAGGTGTTGGCAGCATGAGGACACCATATAGTGGCTGAATGACACAGCTTGGATGAGGCTGAAGCATGAGGACACCATATAGTGGCTCAATGACACAGAATGGAGGTGTTGGCAGCATGAGGACACCATATAGTGGCTGAATGACACAGCTTGGATGAGGCTGAAGCATAAGGACACCATATAGTGGCTCAATGACACAGAATGGAGGTGTTGGCAGCATGAGGACACCATATAGTGGCTGAATGGCACAGTGTGGAGGTTTTGGCAGCATGAGGACACCATATAGTGGCTGAATGACACAGCTTGGATGAGGCTGAAGCATGAAGACACCATATAGTGGCTGAATGACACAGTATGGAGGTGTTGGCAGCATGAGGGCACCGTATAGTGGCTGAATGGCACAGTGTGGAGGTGTTAGCAGCATGAGAACATCATATAGTGGCTGAATTGACACAGCTTGGCTGAAGCTGAAGCATGAGGACACCATATAGTGGCTGAATGACACAGCATGGAGGTGTTGTCAGCATGAGGAGACCATATAGTGGCTTAATGACACAGCATGGACATGTTGGCAGCATGAGGACACCATATAGTGGCTGAATGACACAGCATGGACATGTTGTCAGCATGAGGACACCATATAGTGGCTGAATGACACAGCTTGGATGAGGCTGAAGCATGAGGACACCATATAGTGGCTGAATGACACAGCATGGAGGTGTTGGCAGCATGAGGACACCATAGAGTGGCTGAATGGCACAGTGTGGAGGTGTTGGCAGCATGAGGACACCATATAGTGGCTGAATGACACAGCTTGGATGAAGCTGAAGCATGAGGACACCATATAGTGGCAGAATGACACAGCATGGACATGTTGTCAGCATGAGGACACCATATAGTGGCTGAATGACACAGCTTGGATGAGGCTGAAGCATTAGGACACCATATAGTGGCTGAATGACACAGCATGGAGGTGTTGGCAGCATGAGGAGACCATATAGTGGATGAATGGCACAGCCCGGAGTTGCCAGCAGCATTAGTAGGCCTTCACAATCCCTAAGATTAAAAGATGAATTAAGATATTTAAACCGAAGATTTTGGATAGCGGGAGCTACCTATGAGAAAATTTGAAATTACCAGACCCAGGCCCCACAGTGGCATCAGCAACCCATATATTGCCTGAATGACACAGCCTGGAGTTGGCTGATGCACAAGTACACACCAGGGCTTCACAATCCCTCCCAAAAAACACCACAATTTTAGAAAGATTTTGGATAGCGGGTGCTACCCATGAGAAAATTTGAAATTAACAGACCCAGGCCCAGCAGCACCATCATTTTTTTATTTGAAATTTAAAACAACCTTTGCGTGTCCCGGACCCCAGCGTGTGGGTACGAAGGACCAAATCCAACAAGCCCCCACAGGGCTCATGTGGCCGTGAGATTTAGGCGAAACGTCTCCATTGCCCTGACCGGCCATTGTTTCCAAGACTTCTCGCCAAGGCAAACCATGTGAAGAACAGCGTGACAACGCCATGACCTGCACACATGGAAGGGCCACTGAGACTTGTCCGGGCAGTGGAGGCTTAAGACACAGTGGAGGATGTGGAGGCGGAGTAGCACACTGTCGCAGGACCAACGGGCTGACAGAGTGTAGCAGGAAGCAGCATTGAGTACACACCAGGGCTACAGAATCCCAAAGAAAAAACAACCATTTTTAAAATAATTTTAAGAATATTTAGGACAGCGGGTGCTACCTATATGTTGCATGAATGACACACCCTGGAGTTGGCTGATGCATGAGTACACACTAGGGCTTCACAATCCCTCAAAAAAACACAACAATTGTAGAAATTTATGAAGAAGACTTATGGATAGCGGGTGCAACCTATGAGAAAATTTGAAATTCCCAGACCCAGGCCCAGCAGCGCCATCAGTAAACCATATATTGCCTGAATGACACAGGCTGGAGTTGGCTGATGCATGAGTACGCACCAAAGCTTCACAATCCCTAATAAAAAAGACAAACATTTTTGACGAAAAATTTTAGGATAGCGAGTGCTCTCTATATATTACCAGAATGACGCAGCCTGTAGTTGGCTGCAGCATGAGGAGACCATTGAAATGTGTGATTTTTTTTATTTGAAATTTAAATCAAAATTTGTGTCTCGGACCCAGCCATGTGGGTACAAACTACCTAATATCACAAGCACCCACAGGGATCATGTGCCGTAAGATGTAGGCACAACGTCTCCATAGAGAACATTAAGAACAAGCGCATATCCAAGAGTCCAGAAGACTCTATAATGCAGGACGGTGGACCACCAAAAGACATTCTTCTATAAAAGATTTTTTTAATGAAATAAAGAAGCAGAGTTCATCCCTCTGCGTATTTTTTTTGAAAATTTTACTTAAAAAATCACACGCAACAATCGTTCAATGGTGTAATGGTTATTATTGTGGAAAATTCAAGTTTATTACTTTGATAATTATCAGAAATTTTTTTAAAAACACTACCCAAGAGTGTTTAATAACCCCATACATTGCACCATAAATGTTGAAATTTTAATAAAGCATGTATGTATGTATTTCAAAAATCCTAAAATTAAAGGCCCAAGCCCAGAAGCATCAGGAAGTCAAGTACTTCCTGAAAGACACAGGAGCAGTCAGGAGTAGGCATCAGCAGTACTCAAGAGGCTTTAATAACCCCTTACATTGCACGATCACTCGCGACATCGAGCAATAACAGGTGTGTTATGCCCTCAGATGTCTGGGGCTGCACGCACGATACACTGAACGGACCAGCGTGTGTCTATCTTTCACCGACAGGTGCGGGTAACCCGCTGAACCCCCTTCGCGATAGGGATCAGGGATTGCAATAATTTGCCAGGAAAGAAGAATCACAACTATGCGCCAGTCATAAGCTCGGGTTCATTAAGTCCCTGCCCTTTGTACACACCGCATGTCTCTTACTACCTATTGGATGGTTTAGTGAGGTCCTCGGATCGGCCCCTGCGGGGTAGGAGAAGGCCCTAGCAAGGTGCCGAAAATTTAAAGATCATTGTTGAAATTAGCATTAAGCATGTATTAGCTACTGCTAAACTTCCAAAAATTTAAGGCCAGAGGCCTGAGGCATCAGGGAGGCAATTATTTCCTGAAAGACACAAAATGAGTCAGGAGCAGTCATTCGCAGTACCCAAGAGGGTTTCATAACCAACCCCTTACATTTAAAAGTCAATGTTGAAATTTGCATTAAGCATGTATTTAGCTACTGCTAAACATCCAAAAATTTAAGGCCCAAGGCCTGAGGGCAGGGAGGCAAGTACTTCCTGAAAGACACAGAATAAGTATGGAGCAGGCATTCGCAGTACCCAAGAGGGTTTCATAACCCCTTACATTTAAAGATCAATGTTGACATTTGCATTAAGCATATATTTAGCTACTGCTAAACATCAAAAAATTAAAGGCCCAAGGCCAGAAGCATCAGTGAGGCAAGTAGTTCCTGAAAGACAAAGGATGAGCCAGGAGCAGGCAATCACAGTACCAAAGAGGGTTCCATAACCCTAATTGATAACCCAAGAGGGTTTCATGAACAACCATAATTGGGAAATGTTGGTGTAGCAGCTTGGTCAATCTACTCTGAGGCATCTGGCATTGGTGGCTGGAAATCCTGGCTGATCCATCCCTGATTCATCTTGACAAACGTCAGTCTCTCCACATTTTTGGTGGACAGATGAGTTCGCCTTGGGGTGACTATGGCCCCGGCCGCACTAAACACCCGATCTGATGGCACACTACTGGCCGTGCAGGACAGCTTTTCCAGGGCAAACTCTGCTAGTTGTGGCCATAAATCAAGTTTGGCTGCCCAAAAGTCCAGCAGATCTTCAATGGTTGTTGGCATGGCCATGTCAAGGTATGCCACCACCTGCTGGTTCAGGTCCTGCTCCATGTCTACCTGCTGCTGATGAGTTGCTTCACTATGCGGGTGAAGAAAGCTACTTATCAGCGACTGTAGACTAAGGCTGCTGCTGATTGAGTTGGTACTGCTCCTGCCACCCCTTCCCTTCCCAGCAGCCATGGCAGTGGAAGGTGAGCGCAGAGGCCCCCCCCCCCCCCCGAGTCAGACCAGCTAGTGGACGGACCATGTGGCCGACTGACTACGTACAATGTCTCTGTAGTAGGTCAGTTTGTCCTCGCTCTCAGTGGGTGTAAAGAAGGCCCCCTTTTTGGGACGGTAGTGAGGGTCTAATAAGGTGGAGATCCAGAAGTCATCCCGCTGATGAATTTTGACAATTCGGGGGTCACTACGCAAGCAACTGAGCATGCATCGTGCCATTTGCGCCAGTGACTCGGAGGGACTACCTGCCTCCATCTCCACTGCATACTGCCACGGTGTGTCTGGGTCCTCTGTCTCAACTTCCTCGTAACCCTCCAGCTCCTCTGGCTGCTCCTGCCCCTCCTCTTCTGTCTGAAGACTAGAAACACCGGCCATCTCATCCAACCTAAACTGTGCTCCGCTCTGCCCCTCATCATCCTCCTCCTCCAGTTCAGCCCCCACAGGGCTCATGTATCCTTAAGATGTAGGCACAACGTCTCCATTGCCGTGACCAGCCATGGTTTCAATCATTTGTTGTAGGAAATGTAGGAGTGGAATTACTTCGTTCATGGCGTAATACAGGCGGCTCACAAATAATGTGGCTTCCTCAAAGGGCCTCAGCAAACGGCAGGTGTCACGTAGGAGCTGCCACTCGTTCACATTGAAGTAGACATGTGCAATTCGGTTCGGCACGAATGTCTAAATTAACGAATTTTACCGTTTTCGTGCATTCGGACCGATCCGAATGCATGAAAACATATTTTGAACATTCCCGAATAGCCACGATAATACCAATAGCAAAGTAACGAATACATTCGTTATTTCCCGACCCCCCCTATTGCTGTAAATAACGAATGCATTCGTTATCTGTAAACGAACGTGAAGAATTCATTCTGATAACAAATATAATAAAAAGGATATAGATATTTTTCGGATACATTCGGTATTCGGGTACATTCGGTAAATCTTTTTATTCTTTTTTTGGACTTTAGCGATCCTAAAAAATTATGGAGATACCTTTTTTATAAAAATTTCGTAGGGTATCATAAAAAAATCATAATAAAAAAGATACAGTGGTGATGGAAAAAATTGTATCTAATGAAATGTATCATTTTTATTATGAAATGTTTATTCATTTTTAAACAGGGATCAATTTATGTGAGCGGGTAAAGCACTAAAAATGTAGCCGACAATAATGAAAATGTAGTGTGTGCTGTTTTTCACTTTTTTTTAAAACATTTTTTAGGTAGTACTACTACTCCCAGCATGGAACACACTCTTCCATGATGGGAGTAGTAGTTACCTGTACTAATTGACAGATTGCAGGGGTCCCTTGCGATCCTCTTGTATAATGTATAGATGCGCCGGCTGCTCTTCTATGGTCCCCTGCACTCACGTATATGTACACATATTCATATTTCCCGCAGAGCTGTGATTGGCCAGATGGTTCCAGCCAATCACAGCTCTCTTTGAGAAATAGGAATATGTGTATATATACGGCCGTGCAGGGGACCATAGGAGAGCGGCCGCCGCATTCATACATTATACTGGAGGATCGCAGCGGGTGTCAGGAGTGATACCCGCAGTGATCTTCCCTTTACTACAAGTACTAATACTCCCAACATGGAGCACACTCTGCTCCATGCTGGGAACTGTAGTACCTGTATTAATAGACAGATCGCAGCGGGTGTCAGAAGTTACACTCGCTGCCATATGTCTATTAATGCAGGTACTACAGCTCCCAGCATGGAGCAGAGTGTGCTCCATGTTGGGAGTATTAGTACCTGCAGTAAGGGACAGATCCCAGCGGATGTCACTCCTCCTGACACCCGCTGCGATCGTCCTTATGTGAATGTCGGGATCAGCTGTTCTCAGGGCTACAGAGCCAGGAGAACAGCTGACGCTGAGCCGTAGGTATACATCGTATATCTACTGCCCAGCAAGAACTTACAGTGAGCTTGCAATGTGTATACAGTATACACATTGCTGGCTCACTTAACCCCTTGCTGAGCTGTGCGCTATGCGCAAGCCCAGCAAGGGAAGAGTTAACTTACACTGCTGGACAGTGTAGGTTAACCCTTTGGGCGGTATACACTATATACAGCTATCTATAGATAGCTGTATACAGTGTATACAGAAGACGAAGTCCAGCTTACTTCCCTCGAGTCCCGGGCCGGGTTCGTGTAGCTCCGCCCCCTAGTGGTGACGTCATTAGGGGGCGGAGCTACAGAAGGGAACAAGGCTAGTTTATTTGAAGCTCTGTTCACATTGTACGTTTTGTATAATGTGAACAGACCCTTCTGGCAGTGTCTACCCAGACAGGGAGACTCCAGCTGTTGCTAAACTACAACTCCCAGCATGCCCAGACAGCTAAAGGCTGTCTGGGCATGCTAGGAGTTATAGTTTTGCACCAATTGGTGGCTCCCTGTTTGGGTAGACATTGCATCATGGGTGCTCTCCCCAGCGGACAGCGCCAAAAATGTCATAACCAATTTTTTGTGTTTTTTTCTTCTCGTTTCAGATCCGTGTATGCAGAGGATTACTGCGGATTCGATGGATTACGGCGGATTATTTATTTTTTCCTTTAATAAAATGGTTAACGAGGGCTGTGGGGGAGTGTTTTTTTAAATAAAATAATTTTTCCAATGTGTTGTGTTTTTTTTATTTTATTGAATTTTCAAGGTTAGTAGTGGACGCTGTCTTATTGACGGAATCCATTACTAGGCCAGGGCTTAGTGCTAGCCCCAAAAACAGCTAGCGCTAACCCCCAATTATTACCCCGGTACCCACCGCCACAGGGGTGCCGGGAAGAGCCGGTACCAACAGGCCCGGAGCGTCAAAATGGCGCTCCTGGGCCTAGGCGGTAACAGGCTGGCGTTATTTAGGCTGGGGAGGGCCAGTAACAATGGTCCTCGCCCACCCTGGTAACGTCAGGCTGTTGCTGTTTGGTTGGTATCTGGCTGAGAATGAAAATACGGGGAACCCTATGCGTTTTTTTTTTTAAATTTTCTTATTTAAATTTAAAAAAAAAACGCATAGGGTTCCCCGTATTTTCATTCTCAGCACAATACCAACCAAACAGCAACAGCCTGACGTTACCAGGGTGGGCGAGGACCATTGTTACTGGCCCTCCCCAGCCTAAATAACGCCAGCCTGTTACCGCCTAGGTCCAGGAGCGCCATTTTTGACGCTCCGGGCCTGTTGGTACCGGCTCTTCCCGGCACCCCTGTGGCGGTGGGTACCGGGGTAATAATTGGGGGTTAGCGCTAGCTGTTTTTGGGGCTAGCACTAAGCCCTGGCCTAGTAATGGATTCCGTCAATAAGACAGCTTCCGCTACTAACCCTGAAAATTCAATAAAAATTAAAAAAAAACACAACACATTGGAAAAATTATTTTATTTAAAAAAACACTCCCCCACAGCCCTCGTTAACCATTTTATTAAAGGGAAAAAAAATAATCCGCCGTAATCCATCGAATCCGCAGTAATCCTCTGCATACACGGATCTGAAACGAGAAGAAAAAAAAACACAAAAAATTGGTTATGACATTTTTGGCGCTGTCCGCTGGGGAGAGCACCCATGATGCAATGTCTACCCAAACAGGGAGCCACCAATTGGTGCAAAACTACAACTCCCAGCATGCCCAGACAGCCTTTGGCTGTCTGGGCATGCTGGGAGTTGTAGTTTAGCAACAGCTGGAGTCTCCCTGTCTGGGTAGACACTGCCAGAAGGGTCTGTTCACATTATACAAAACGTACAATGTGAACAGAGCTTCAGATTAATTAGCCTTGTTCCCTTCTGTAGCTCCGCCCCCTAATGACGTCACCACTAGGGGGCGGAGCTACACGAACCCGGCCCGGGACTCGAGGGAAGTAAGCTGGACTTCGTCTTCTGTATACACTGTATACAGCTATCTATAGATAGCTGTATATAGTGTATACCGCCCAAAGGGTTAACCTACACTGTCCAGCAGTGTAAGTTAACTCTTCCCTTGCTGGGCTTGCGCATAGCGCACAGCTCAGCAAGGGGTTAAGTGAGCCAGCAATGTGTATACTGTATACACATTGCAAGCTCACTGTAAGTTCTTGCTGGGCAGTAGATATACGATGTATACCTACGGCTCAGCGTCAGCTGTTCTCCTGGCTCTGTAGCCCTGAGAACAGCTGATCCCGACATTCACATAAGGACGATCGCAGCGGGTGTCAGGAGGAGTGACATCCCTGGGATCTGTCCCTTACTGCAGGTACTAATACTCCCAACATGGAGCACACTCTGCTCCATGCTGGGAGCTGTAGTACCTGCATTAATAGACATATGGCAGCCAGTGTAACTTCTGACACCCGCTGCGATCTGTCTATTAATGCAGGTACTACAGCTCCCAGCATGGAGCAGAGTGTACTCCATGTTGGGAGTGGTAGTACTTGTAGTAAAGGGAAGATCACTGCGGGTATCACTCCTGACGCCCGCTGCGATCCTCCAGTATAATGTATGAATGCGGTGGCCGCTCTCCTATGGTCCCCTGCACGGCCGTATATATACACATATTCCTATTTCTCACAGAGAGCTGTGATTGGCTGGAACCATCTGGCCAATCACAGCTCTGCGGGAAATATGAATATGTGTACATATACGTGAGTGCAGGGGACCATAGAAGAGCAGCCGGCGCATCTATACATTATACAAGAGGATCGCAATGGACCCCTGCAATCTGTCAATTAGTACAGGTAACTACTACTCCCATCATGGAAGAGTGTGTTCCATGCTGGGAGTAGTAGTACTACCTAAAAAATGTTTAAAAAAAAAAGTGAAAAACACGCACACACTACATTTTCATTATTGTCGGCTACATTTTTAGTGCTTTACCCGCTCACATAAATTGATCCCTGTTTAAAAATGAATAAACATTTCATAATAAAAAAGATACATTTCATTAGATACAATTTTTTCCATCACCACTGTATCTTTTTTATTATGATTTTTTTATGATACCCTGCGAAATTTTAATAAAAAAGGTATCTCCATTATCTATTAGGATCGCTAAAGTCCAAAAAAAGACTAAAAAGATTTACCGAATGTACCCGAATACCGAATGTATCCGAAAAATCTAAACCGAAAATATTGCCGAACCGAAATTTTTTTCCAAAACGAAAAAACGAAACGAAATTAAATGAAAATTTTTCTAGTGCACAAGTCTACATTGAAGTTACACAGGGGAGTACTCCTATCTGCTTTGATCATCAGGAAATCGGTGATGGCTTTTCTTTGTTCGTATAGTCTGTCCAACATATGGAGGGTGGAATTCCAATGTGTGGCAACGTCACAAATAAGACTATGTTGTGGAATACCGTTCTGACGCTGTAGCTCAAGGAAGGTGTGCTTGGCGGTGTTCGAGTGGCTGAAGTGCATGCACAGTTTCCTTGCCATTTTCAGGATATTTTGCAAAAGAGGTGAAGACTTGAGGAAGTGCTTGACAACTGTTACGCCGAGCGCTCCGGGTCCCTGCTCCTCCCCGGAGCGCTCACGGCGTCTCTCTCCCTGCAGCGCCCCGGTCAGTCCCGCTGACCGGGAGCGCTGCACTGTCATGGCCGTCGGGGATGCGATTCGCACAGCGGGACGCGCCCGCTCGCGTATCGCATCCCAGGTCACTTACCCGTCCCGGTCCCCTGCTGTCATGTGCTGGCGCGCGCGGCTCCGCTCTCTAGGGCGCGCGCGCGCCAGCTCTCTGAGACTTAAAGGGCCAGTGCACCAATGATTGGTGCCTGGCCCAATTAGCTTAATTGGCTTCCACCTGCTCCCTGGCTATATCTGATCACTTCCCCTGCACTCCCTTGCCGGATCTTGTTGCCTTGTGCCAGTGAAAGCGTTTAGTGTGTCCAAAGCCTGTGTTACCTGAACTTCTGCTATCCATCTTGACTATGAACCTTGCCGCCTGCCCCGACCTTCTGCTACGTCTGACCTTGCCTCTGCCTAGTCCTTCTGTCCCACGCCTTCTCAGCAGTCAGCGAGGTTGAGCCGTTGCTAGTGGATACGACCTGGTTGCTACTGCCGCAGCAAGACCATCCCGCTTTGCGGCGGGCTCTGGTGAACACCAGTAGCCTCTTAGAACCGGTCCACTAGCACGGTCCACGCCAACCCCTCGCTGACACAGAGGATCCACTACCTGTGAGCCGAATCGTGACAACAACCAGATTCAACACGTGTGCCATGCAGGGCGCATGTTTCACACTTCCTTGTTGCAGCGCGGACACAATGTTCTTCCCGTTGTCTGTCACCATGGTTCCCATTTCCAGATTTCGTGGAGTAAGCCATACTCGGATTTCTTTACGAATGAACTTTAGCAGTTCCTCCCCTGTGTGACTCCGTTCGCCAAGGCAAACCATGTGAAGAACAGCTTGACACCGCCGTGCCCTACACACATGGTACGATGAATGGCCACCGAGATTTGAACGTGCAGTGGAGGCCGAGGACACGGTGAAGCATGAGGAGGCGGCATCGCACACTGTAACAGGACCAACTGCCTGGGAGCAAGAGCGTGGAGGAGGAAGCAGTGTGACCTGTCCAAGTTGCTGTTGTGGCTGTGCAGGAACCACATTTACCCAGTGAGCCGTGAAAGACAAGTATTGTCCGGCCCGTAGTTACAGCTCCACACGTCGGCGCTGCCGTGCGCTTTTGAACACACCGACAGGCTCAAGGACTGGCCCACCTTCTCTTGCACAAACTTATGCAGTGCTGGTACTGCCTTCTTCGCAAAGAAATGACGGCTTGGGACTCTCCACCTCGGCTCGGCACAAGCCATCAATTCCCTGAAAGGTGCAGAGTCCACCACTTGAAAAGGGAGGGACTGCAACACCAGCAACTTGGACAGGAGCACATTCAACTTCTGCGCCGTTGGATGAGTGGGCTCATACTGCTGTCTCTTGGACATGGCTTCGCCGATGGATTGTTGACGGAATGGCTGACTAAAAGCAGGAGAAGCAGGAGCGACAGAAGGAGGGTTTGACACACAGCTCCCTTCGGCTGAGGTGGTGGAGCCTTGGCTGGATGAAGGAGGGAGCGGATGGCCACTGGGTGATGCAGCAGGCTGGACCACTACATCGGAGCCACGGTTCTCCCAGGCTGCTTTATGATGGCGAAGCATGTGTTGACGCAGGGCCGTGGTGCCGACATTGGGACCCTGGTCACGCTTCACCTTCTGCCGACAGATCTTGCATGTGGCTACGTGAACCTCCTCCGGATGCCTTATGAAAATCTTCCACATTGCCGAGTAGCTGATTTTCCCACCCTCAGTCAGCACTAATTGACTGCTACTGGCACCGTCTCCAGGAACCTCTGTTCAACTACCTCCCAGAAAGCAGGTGGTCTCCCCCGGGCACGTTTGGCTCCTGAATTTCCACTACTGCCACCACGCTGACTGCCAACTGTTCTACCGCCTTGCTGCCTCAAGGGCAACCTGCAACTCTCTTCTCCTGATGATGATGAAGCCCCTTCTGCACCCGGCTCCCAATTGCGATCGGCTTCATCATCATCAACAGTTGTGTGCACATCACTGATGTCCTCCTCAGGTTCCCCAACAGTGTCTGCTTCAGGATCCTGAACACTTGCAACTCCCACGTCACTCTCCGCATCACTACCTAGCGGAGCAAGCGGCGCATGTCTCCTCCCCTTCTTGGCTGTCCAGTAGCTGCTGACTGTCCTCTATTGGATCGTCCTCAGTAAATATTGGAGCTGAACCCACAGCATAAGATACATCTTTAGGAGAGGGAACAGCATAAGACAAAGGCAATGGGAGGACACGGACTGCTCCCGGGCCATGCCAACTGAGGATTGTGTCTGAGGAACCCACCGACTGTTGACTGGGGGTGTCAGATGTCATTTGTGATGATGTGGATGAGCGTGTTAACCAATCGACGACGGCAGATGGGTTGCTGGTGGAGACACTACCGCTGGTTGATAACAGGAGCTCAGGCCTCTCGCTGCGACTCCTGCTGCCACTCGCCCCAAAGTCTGCTGCCAACTCTGCCTGAAGTATTTAGGCCTCTGCCACTCCTCTGTGCACGTCCTGGCACTTCTCTGCCTGACAGTGCATTTATGAGGGTATTACAATATGCTACACTACTCTTTAAACAGTATTTGTCTAGAACAGCAGCAAGTTACGGCTGTCCTTGAACAGTATGTAGGCCCTTGACAGATTAACAGGTACTAGATGGTACAATACTTGGATGTACCTATGCGGTATGCACTGATGAGGGCACTAATATGCCTAACTATTAGCAGAAAAAACTCTGTATTTTTGTAAAACACCAGCCGGTGGATACTATTGTTTGGACTTTGACGGTTTGGAGCACCTTGACAGATTAACAGGTACTAAATGGTACAATACTTGGATGTACGTATGCGGTATGCACTGATGAGGGCCTATTAGCATAAAAAACTCTGTATTTTTGTAAAACACCAGCCGGTGGATACTATTGTTTGGACTTTTACGGTTTGGAGCACCTTGACAGCTACTAAATGGTACAATACTTGGATGAACCTATGCGGTATGCACTCATGAGGGCAGTAATATGCCTAACTATTAGCAGAAATAACTCTGTATTTTTGTAATACAACAGCCGGTGGATACTATTGTTTGGACTTTGACGGTATGGAGCACCTTGACAGCTTAACAGGTACTAAATGGTACAATACTTGGATGTACGTATGCAGTATGCACTGATGAGGGCAGTAATATGCTTAACTATTAGCAGAAAAAACTCTGTATTTTTGTAATACACCAGCCAATGGATACTATTGTTTGGACTTTGACGGTATGGAGCACCTCAGCAGCTTAACAGGTACTAAATGGTACAATACTTGGATGTACCTATGCAGTATACACTGATGAGGGCAGTAATATGCCTATTAGCAGAAAAAACTCTGTATTTTTGTAAAACACTAGCCGGTGGACACTATTGTTTGGACTTTGACGGTATGGAGCACCTTGACAGCTTAACAGGTACTAAATGGTTCAATTCTTCCATGTACCTATGCGGTATGCACTGATGAGGGCAGTTATATATGCGTAACTATACGCAGAAAAAACTGTTTAAAAAAAAAAAAAACAGCCGGTGAATAGTATTGTTTGGACTTGCACAGTATGTAGCCAGCCCCTTGACAGACTAACAGGTACAAAATGGTGCAAATGCACTACAGTCCACTGAACAATCACGTATTTCTGAACAGCAGCAGGACCCAACAGTGCAGCACCACAAAAAAAAAAATCAGTAGAAGTTTTTTGGAGCAAATAAAAATAAACTCAATTGGGCTGAACAATGAGGAGATAAGATGCTTCAGAAAGTTCAGGCAGCTTGGAGATCTGTATGAGGCAGCTGACAGCTATCTGCCCCTCTCTGCTGCAATGCTCAATAACGTGAATGGGAGGTTTAGCAATCAATGATCCTTCTCAGTGTAACAGAACAGCACTCTGCACTCCCTAATCCTGATGTGAATAGCAGTTGCAGTGTAACGCTGTGGTATGAGTTATTCACACACACGCAGTCCCATTCTCTCCATCTGAGTGCATAGATTAAATGAAGAGAGGCAAGATGGCCGCTGATTATATAGGGGCTGTGACATCACAGGGGTCAGTGAACACTGATAGGCTGCATATCAAATGTGATTCAGGGTCAGCCCACCTACCTTCATTCCCGCCGCAGTTTCCCGCCCTCCCATAATCCCCTGCCCCATGTACTCACATGTGGATCCGCCATCTTAGGTTCCCAGTAGACTGGAACGATGTACAATGGAGTTTAATGAAGCGATTCGCGCGATAGAATCGCGGCGATATTCGTATTCGTTGCAAATCAAATTTTTCGTGAAATTCGTAAGGAATTTGGGTTCGTCAACTTCGATTTGCTCATCTCTAAAAGATACATTAACCGGTCACCATTCAAATGTCCATGTGAAATGTCCCTTATTGCTCTCGCGCTTACCCACTGTGACTCAAACCTCCGTATGAAGCCACTGTCAACTGGAAGGCTGTCCACACGTGTAAACCAGGGGAGGTAAGGGTTTAATCTTGCCTGAAGGGATGTTGGTAGCCTTCTCTTTGTGGTGCTAGCATGTGCTCTTTCTGTCTGAGAGTTTGTGATTCACATTCGATCTTAGTTGTATACAGTGTGTAAAGGATTAGAATGGTAGTATAAATAAACAAACTTATATTATACATGTTTTCCTAGATGGCACTTACCTTTAAAGCCTCAATAGTCCTGTGAAATACATTTTTGATGGCGTCCACGTCTCCCAATGTCCACCTCTTAGTACATGCACACCTGAAAGAAGAATTAAGAACAAAGCAATATCAACAAAACATGCCTGAAGATAAGTTATTGATAAATATATTCCATATAATGGCTTATTTTTTGTACCACCAATTCTACTTTGAAGTGACATTAGTCATTTTACCCAAAAATCCACTGCGAAATGGAAAAAAAATTCATTGTGCGACAAAATTTAAGAAAAAATTTCATTTTGTAACTTTTGGGGGCTTCCGTTTCTACGCAGTGCATTTTTCGGTAACAATAACACCTAACCTTTATTCTGTAGGTCCATACAATTAAAATGATACCCTAACTTATATAGGTTGGATATTGTCGTACTTCAGAAAAAAATCATAACTACATGCAGGAAAATGTATGTGTTAAAAATTCTCATCTTCTAACCCCTATAACTTGAAAATTTTTCCGCATATGGGCCGGTATGAGGATTCATTTTTTGCGCCGTGTTCTGAAGTTTTTATCGGTACCATTTTTGTATTGATCGGACTTTTTGATTGCTTTTTATAAATTTTTTCATGATATAAAAAGTGACCAAAAATATGCTATTTTGGACTTTGGAATTTTTTTTGCGCGTACGCCATTGACAGTGCGGTTTAATTAATGATATATTTTTATAGTTCGGACATTTACGTACGCATTTTTTATTTTTATTTACACTGTTTTATTATGGGAAAAGGGGGGTGATTCAAACTTTTATTAGGGAAGGGGTCAAATGACCTTTGTTAACTTTTTTTTTTGCTTTTTTTTTGCAGTGCTATAGCTCCCATAGGGGGCTATAGCACTGCACACACTGATCTTTTACCCTGATCCCTGCAAAGCCATAGCTTTGCATGGATCAGCGAGATAGGGTCTTGATTGCTCAAGCCTGTAGCTCAGGCTTGGAGCAATCAAACGCCGATCAGACGCGACAAAGCAAGGTAAGGGGGTCTCCACTCGCGTCCTAGCTGATCGGGACATTGCCATTTTATCGGGATGTCCCGATCAGCCCGACTGAACTGCCGGGAAACGTTTACTTTCATTTTTAGATGCAGCGATCAACTTTGATTGCCGCGTCTAAAGGGTTAATAGCGCTCGGCACACCGATCGGTACTGCACGCTATTAGCCCAGGGTCTCGGCTATTGTTAGCAGCCGGGACCGACCCGGTGTGATGCACTGTGTGACCCCGTTTTAAACGCCAGGACCGGACGAGGGTCGTACAGGTACGCCCCTCGTCCTGAAGGAGTAAATTTTGCATTGTAACCCTACGATTTGGGAGTACTCCATCCAAATCATGGGATGAGTAAGCAGATTCCATGATAAATAAAATGTAATAAACAATTGTAATGTAAAAATAAACATAAAAATCTGTAATGAAGAAAAGAAAGACTGACTATATAATAATAATCTACTATATTAAGTCATCTTATATTTAGCTTTTGAGCACTGAAATTTTTTAAACACTCAGAACTATCTATCATGGAATCTTACTCATCATAGCATTATCTATGGCAGCAAATATACCATATTTATCGGGGTATACCTAGCACCGGCCTATAACACGCATCCTCATTTTACCAAGGATATTTGGGTAAAAAAAGTTTTTTACCCAAATATCCATGGTAAAATGAGGGTGCGTGTGTGCGCGTGTATACCCCGATACACCCCCAGGAAAGGCAGGGGGAGAGAGGCCGTCGCTGCCCGTTTCTCTCCCCCTGCCTTTCCTGGGGTCTATGGCCCTGCTGCCGCCGCTTCTCTCCCGCTGGCTATCTGCGCCGCTGCCCGTTCTCTCCCCCTGACTATCTGTGATGGTGCCGATAGCCAGGGGGAGAGAAGCGGCGCCGACAGCCAGGGGAAAGAGAAGGGGCAGCGGCACCCATTGCCGGCGCCGCTGCCCCGTTGCCTCCCCTCATCCCCGGTTGCATAATAACCTGTTGCCGGGGTCGGGTCCGCGCTGCTTCAGGCCTCCGGTGTGCATCCCCTGCGTCGTTGCTATGCACTGCACGGCGCACTGATGTCATGCGCTGCGCCATGCAGCGCATAGCAACGACACAGGGGACGCACACCAGATGCCTGAAGCAGCGCGGACCCGACCCCGGCAACTGGTAATTATGCAACCGGGGATGGGGGGAGGCAACGGGGCAGAGGTGCAGGTAATGGGTGCCGCTGCCCCGTCTCTCCCCCTGGCTGTCGGCGCCGCTTCTCTCCCCCTGGCTATCGGCGCCGGCAATGGGGCGCCAGCACCGATAGTCAGGGGGAGAGAACGGGCAGTGGCGCCGATAGCCAGGGGGAGAGAAGGGCCGGCAGGGGCAGAGAAGCCGGCAGTGCTGGCTGTCTCTGCACCTGCAAAGCCGCTGCAGTTCATTGATTTAAAGCGCCCGCTTTAAATCATTGAACTGCAGCGGCTTATCGGTGTATGACACGCACATAGACTTTAGGCTAAAATTTTAGCTTAAAAGGTGCGTGTTATACGCCGATAAATACGGTATTCTGGCCATATATCATAGTGTTTCATGCACATGACCATTTACTTGCTGGTACCGCAGACAGACGGGACCAGTAGGGGTTAATCTAAGAGGATGCGTAATACGATGCGAGTATATGCACATACGCGCATGCGCATCCTGAAACATTGCGGCCGCGGGCACGTTATACACATGGCCGCCAGTGACGGTGACGGGTCATGTGAGCGCAGCAGATCACATGACCAGCTGTATACATACAAGCGGATGTACGTATGTAAGATGGGCTGTTATTTATTCTGATCGGTTTGCGGATGTCCAGAAGATATCAAAGATGTGTAGACAACCGCATCTTGTCGTGTGACGTGATCTATATCCTTAAATTGGATTGGTTAATAAAGTTTATTTGTAGTACAATGGATGGCTATTGGTGGTGCTTTTGGGAGATCATTAAATGGATTGGCCCACAGCCTGAGGTACTGTGATTGGCTAAAGGAACCAAAGAAGCATAGAGGCACTGTATAAAAAGGCTCATTCTACCCCGACACTCATTGCTGTCAGTTATCTCCTTGATAAAGCCACACACAAGTGGCGAAACATGTCGGGGTGTGACAGTTCTGTATTTCAAACAACAACTCCACTGTACTCTATGCCGAATTATAGCCAATGAATAATGTCAAACAGCCCATGCCTGCGTTGCACAGCAGGTGGTAAGGGTTAAGTGCTGGGACATCTCAAAACATCCCCTGTGGGATCAAGGACCGATTAAGTGCCACATATGCAAGTGGCCTAATAAGAGAGACCATTGTCAACTCCACTCTGGGGGGCACCTCAAAGTAACCCCTGAGCTCCCAATCTCAGGACCGCATAATCTTGAGACATGAGACTTATTGAGTCCAACTGTACCGACCCACCAGACTGGGTTGTCCCATACATGACCCTGAGGCACACTGCAGTGGAGCTGGGTATTTTAATACTTTTGTTCCTCACCTGTATATTCATTTGTTCACATTAAAAGTTAAGTTTTACTATTTGTGTGACACATGCAACATAGAGGCTTCTTTCAACCCCTTCAGGGTTATTTAGTTGTATAATAAGAGTATTACCTCTGCATGTGTCATTGGGCCGCAAGGTAGTAGTTTAGTCCATCCAACACTGCAGACAATTTATCTGGATCCATCTGCATGCCCCGATGATAGACAATGTAGCCAAGAAACGGAAGACTAGACTTCTCAAACAGGCATTTCTCCAGTTTGACGAAGAGATGCTTCTTCCGTAGTCGCTGAAGAACCAGACAAACATGAGCACAATGCTCCTCTAAGTTGGAACAGAAGATCAGGCTGTCATCTAGGTATATGACAACACAGGTGTAGAGAAGATCACGGAAGATATCATTGACAAACTCTTGAAAAACGGTTTGAGCATTGCAAAAGAGTCCAAAAGGCATTACGAGAGACTCAAAATGTCTGTCACGAGTATTGAAGGCTTTTTTCCATTCATCTCCCTTGCTGATACAAATGAGGTTATAGTCCAACTTGGAGAAGACCTTGGCACCACGTAGATGGTCAAAAAATTCTGATATAAGAGGTAATGGGTAATTGTTCTTGACCGTGATTTTGTTAAAGGGTACCTCTCATCAAATAAACGTTTGATATATTTTAGATTAATGAATGTTGAATAACTTTCCAATAGCATGTTAATGAAAAATATGCTTCTTTCTATTGTATTTTTCCCGATCAGTCCTGTCAGCAAGCATTTCTGCTGGAGTCCTAAACACTCAGAGCTGCCAACCTGCTTTGTTCACAGCCAAACAGGCTGTGAACAAAGCAGGCTGGCAGCTCTGAGTGTTCTCCTTTGTGAACAAAGCAGACTGGCAGCTCGTAGTGTTTAGGACTCTAGCATGAGTCTGAAATGCTTGCTGCCAGGACTGGTAGGGAGACCCCTAGTGGTCATTTCTTCAAAGTGGAAAATTAAATAGAAAGAAGCATATTTTTTAATAACATGCAATTGTAAAGTTATTCTGCATACATTAATCTATAATATATAAAAAGTTTTTTTGATGAGAGGTACCCTTTAAGTCCCCTGTAGACAATGCATGGACAGAGTGAGCCACCCTTCTTCCCTACAAAGAAGAAACCAGCTCCAGCAGGAGAAGAGGACTTATGGATAAATACCTTTTGGAGATTCTCCTGGATATACTCAGCCATGGCTTTGGTCTCAGGAACCAATAGAGGGTATATCCTTCCACGAGGAGGAGTGGTACCAGGCAGAAGATCTATAGGGCAGTCATAAGGACGATGTGGAGGCAGAGACTCAGACTGTTTCTTGCAGAATATGTCAGAGAAATCTTGGTAAGGTTGCGGCAGGCAAGGTAAAGGAGGAGGACGAGAAACAACTTTAGACTGAACTGGTTGGAGGCAAAGATATTGACAGGATTATCCCCATTAATACTTTCTCCAGTTCTCCAATCCAGTTGCGGGGACCAGCGTTGCAGCCTAGGAAGGCCAAGAAAAGTCTCTGAAGTACAGTGTGGCAGAATATAGAATTCAATCTTTTCCTTAGGCAATACTCCCACTTGCATGATGAAAGATTCTGTATTGAAGTGAACCATACAGTCCAGATTTTGTCCATTAACAGAGGAGATGAACAAGGGCTTGGCAAGCCGAGTAAGAGGAAGATGATACTTGTGGACCAAAGAAGCATCAATAAAGTCACCTGCTGATCCAGAATCCAAAAATGCTGTAGCACTGAAGGAAGACTTGGCTGAAGTGAAGACTTGTACAGAAATAGTTAAGCGTGGAGAGGTAGTATTCACACCCAGGGATGCCTCTCCCACGAACCCTAGGTGTGAGCATTTCCAGGACGCTGTGGGCGATCTGTACTGTCCTTGAAGAAGTGCTCCGGGCTAGCACAATACAAGCACAAATTCTCACTGCGTCGTCGTGACCTCTCCTGTTGCATAAGATGAGAACAATCCACTTGCATAGCCTCTTCTGCAAGAGGCGCAGAAAACTGAAGAGGTGGATGTTGAAACATGGGTTCCAGGCGAGGAAATCTCCATGTTCGGGCAGGTTCTCTCTCTAAGTGCAGTTCCTCCTGTCTCTCCGCAAATCGCACATCAATGCTTGTGGCCAAGTAGATAAGTTCAGTCAAAGAAGATGGAGGATCATGTGCTGTGAGGGCATCATTAATTCTGCTTGACAGTGCTTTTTTGAATATCAAATCACCAGATCACCATTGTCCCAAAGGGGTGTAGCCCAGGCCAGGGCTTTTCCGGACAGTAGACTAATGACAAAGGCCACCTTCGCACGGTCCATCGGAAACTGTTCAGACATGAGCTCCAAGTACATGGAGCACTGTGTAACAAAGCCTCTGCATAACTTGGAATCCCCATCATACTTAGAAGGTAAAGGCAGATGTAGCTGGAAGCCAGAAGACACTGCAAAAACTGGTGGTGGGAGTGGGCCAGGTTACGGTGCCTGTTGCTGTTGTTGCTGCAAGGACTATAGTTGTTGTATTATAGCAGACAGTTGGGTAAGTTGCTGCGCCTGTCGCACCAATTGCTGAGACTGACGTACCACAATGGAGGAAAGATCCGCAACTTCAGGCAGGGGTACCTCAGGGGGGTCCATGGCCAGATCTGTAACACTCAAGTTTCTGTAGACTAGAACACTGGTGATGGTGGATCCGCTGGACCGGTGTGGTAGATGACTCAGACTGTAACAGGGAGCGGAGTCTAAGGTGCCACTGGTTTTCACCAGAGGCCTTCAAGAAGGGAATTAATAAAGCGAGAGAAGGGCCTTACAGGGAAAGTTTTCACTCCCACTGGTTACAATGGACCATGCGTTGTTTCCTTCCACCTTTTAGAGGTCTTTGCATCACATCAATACTTGTCCGTGCAGTGGAGGCTGAGGACACGGTGGAGGATGAGGAGGCGGAGTCACACACTGTCACAGGACCAACGGCCTGAGAGCATGGATTCGGAAGTGGTGTGACCTATCCAAGTTGCTTTTGTGGCTGTGCAGGTACCACATTCACCCAGTGGGCCATAAAGGACATGTATTGTCCCAGACCGTAGTTGCAGCTCCACACGTCAGCACTGCTGTGCACTTTGGTACACACAAGGACTGGCCCACCTTCTCTTCCACAAAATTGTGCAGGGCTGGTACTGCCTTCTTCGCAAAGAAATGACTGCTTGGGACTCTCCACCTCGGCTCGGCACAAGCCATCAGTTCTCTGAAAGGTGCAGAGTCCACCACTTGAAAAGGGAGGGACTGCAGCACGAGCAACCTGGACAGGAGCACATTCAGCTTTGCGCTGCGGAATCTGTAGGGCGCTGCGGAATCTGTAGGCGCTATATAAATAAATTATCATTATTATTCTGTGCCGTTGGATTAGTGGGCGCATATTGTTGTCTCTTGGACATCGCTTTGCCAATGGATTGCTGGTGGAATGACTGACTCGAAGTAGGAGGAGCAGGAACATCTGGAGCGACAGAAGATGGGTATGACACACAGCTCCCTTTGGCTGAGGTGGTGGAGCATTGGCTGGCTGAAACAGGTAGCGGCGTGCCACTGGGTGATGCATCAGGCTGGAAAACCACATCGGAGCCACGGTTCTCCCAGGCCGCTTTATGGTGATGCTGTATATGTTGACGCAGGGCCATGGTGCCAAGATTGGTTCCCTGGCCACGCTACACCTTCTGCCAACACATCTTGCATGTCACCATGTTAACCTGCTCTGGATGCTTGATGAAATCTGCCACACCGCCGAGTAGCTGATTTTCCCACCAACAGTACACACTAATTGACTGCTACTGCTGCCGACTCCAGGAACCTCTGTTCCACTACCTCATGGGAAGGTAGGCGGCCGTGAAGCAGGTGGCATTTTTGCCTCCAGACTTTCCACTTCTGCCACCATGCTGACTGCCAACCATGCTACCCCCTTGCTGGGTCAGCTACTTCCTCACAGGCAAAATGCAACCCTCTTCTGATGATGATGAAGCCCCTTTGGCTCCCAAGTGTGATCGGTTTCATCATCATCATCATCGAGTTGTGTCTGCACATCACTGATGTCCTCCTCAGGTTCCTCAACAGTGTCTGCTTCAGAAGGCTGAATGCTCGCAACACCACCTCCCATGCCATTCTCCTCATCACTACTTGCCTGCCTAGCGGAGGAAGAGGCGGATGTCTCCTCGACTTCTTGGCTGGGCAGTAGCTGCTGACTGTCCTCTAGTAGATCCTCCTCACTAAATAGTGAAGCTGAACCCGCAGCATAAGATACTCCTGTGGGGGAGGGAACAGCATAGGACAGAGGCAATGGAAGGACAGGGACTAGTCCCGGGCCATGCCAACTGAGGGTTGTGTCTGAGGAACCCACCGACTGTTGACTGGGGGTGTCAGATGTCACTTGTGATGAAGTGGATGACCATGTTAACCAATTAATGACGGCAGATGGGTTGCTGCACGAGACATGACTGCTAGCTGATACCAGGAGCTCAGGCCTCTCGCTGCGACTCTTGCTGCCACTCGCCCCTAGTCTGCTGTGAAGTTTGCCTAATTAATTTAGGCCTCTGCCACTCCTCTGTGCATGTCCTGGCACTTCTCTGCCTGACATACTTAGTGCGTATATGAGGAGTACAATACGCTCCAGTACGCTTAAAACTGTTTTTGTCTACAACACCAGCAGGTGTGCACTTTTGGCTGGCCTTTCATAGTATCTAGGCCCTTAAGACTTTAACAGGAGCAAAATGGTACACCACTTAGATGTCCGTATGTGGTATGCACTTATGAGGAGTGTACAATGCGCTCCAGTATGCTTAAAACAGTATTTGTCTACAACACCAGCAGGTGTGTACTTTTGGCTGGCCTTTCACAGTATCTAGGCCCTTAAGACTTTAACAGGAACAAAATGGTTAACCACTTAGATGTACGCACAGGTTACACTTAATAGAGGACAATGCGCTTTTAGCGCTCTGCTCAGCCTAATTGGCTGGCTAATATTAGCTTTTCAGTTGTTGTACACACCAGTGCTGCAGCACACAGTCGCTGTGTACTACACCAAAAAATTGCACTTTCTCCCTCAATCTCACTCCCTTCCCTATCAGTGCTTCTAGGCTGGATTTGGGCTTGAGGTGAATCACTTCTGTAATACAGCCACTATTGCACTTTCTCTCTCAATCTCTCTCCCTTCCCTATCAGTGATTCTAGGCTGGATTTGGGCTTGAGGTGAATCGCTGATGTAAAAAAGCTTTTCTGTGCAACACACTGCTCTCTGTTTACATTAAATAAATATGTTTTTACCAATCATATGAACTCTTGCATACTTCAAATAATATAAGAGGATAAAAGTTGTTAGACCTAAGAGACAATATTTATCAAAGGGGTTTTTCAGCCATACTTATTTTATCCCCTATCCAAAGGAGGTTAGCCCCCTGTGATCTCCATGCAGCACCCCCATTCTTTGCTGGGCTGCTACTCCAGTCTTGGAAACTTCCTTGTTTCCGGGACTGGAGAAGTGACGTCACTCCACGTCCCCTCCATTCATGTTTATGGGATGGGGCGTGACAGCCATCACAACCCCTCCCATAGACATGAATGGAGGGGTCGTGGCGTGACGTCATGTCTTCAGTCCCGGAAACACAGAGGTTTCCGAGACTGGAGCAGCAGCCCAGCATAGAATGCGAGTGCTGCACGGATATCGCGAGGGGTCCCAGCTTTGGATAGGGGATAAGATGTCTATGGCCGGACTACCCCTTTAGTTTCTGAAGACAGCCATTTTGAATAATAATTACATATATTAATTGCATATACTAAGAGACATTCTACGCACTAAAGGAGACCTTGAGGACTAACCGCCTCTCATACATTACTCCCTCTGTTACACTACAAGGCACATTGGGTATTTGTTCCCTTGTTAGGTGACCTCTGTGATCCTGGGACATTTTAGTCAGTTGCACTACTATTGACTCATTCTAGTTCTTTAACATGTCGTGAACAACCTCCATGCCGAGTACCTTCAAAAACTGTGTTCATATGTACTTAGAAGAATTGTGTGCATATGTACCTAGAAGAGTTGATGCAGTTTTGAAGGCAAAAGGTGGTCACACCAAATATTAATTTGATTCAGATTTCTCTACTGCTCATTCTTTTTTTCATTTTGTTAATTGACAGAGTTTTTATTGGTGTTATTTAGTTCCACAACATTTATTAATTAGTTTAATTTTATTAAAAATTAAGATTTAATTTTATTATTTTTCTTTCTTTTTCTTCAATCGACAATATATATATATATATATATATATATATATATATATATATATATATATATATATATTTTTTTTTTATAGTGATCATTTTAATAATGTTAAATTTATTGCACTGATTGTTATGATTATAGTGATGGCATGCATATGTGTGTTACGCAGATAAGCAATCTATACATTTATGGCAGGCCTGGGGGGGCTCTTTTAGGTCATAGCTGCCATGTCAGGCCTCTAATGTCAGCAGTGTGTCATCTATGTATAACAGCCAGACTCCTGCTGCTTAATTTTGTGGGCACAGTGATAGCACCCCCATGATTATCCTCTAGATAATAAACTATACTGGCCTTAGCCAATACCCCATGTAGAGCAGCTTTTGGGTGGTTAAATAACTGGGAGGCTCCCCCATGATTATCCTCTAGATACTAAACCATATTGGCCTTGGCCAATATCGCATGTACAGCAGCTTTTAGGTGGTTAAATAACTGTGAGACAAAAAAGAATAAAAAAAATAACTCCCTTTTTCCCCAGAGTTTAGAAATCTCTAATATAAACAAATACAGAAAAGCATATTTATTCTTCAGGATAAAAAAAAATAAAAAAATAATGGGTAATCACGAAAATACATTCATATTCTAATATTTTGGCCAAAAAGAACAATGGATAAACCTGACGTCCTGGCATAAAGGTACTGAACCTGGAGGAACTTTTTTTTTTTTTCATCATTACATTCATACCAATGTCTGTTCTACGTTTCTGATTTATTGATGTTGTCTGTAGAAAGCCATACATTTACATTATCAATGGAACCAGAATACAATTATGGTCCAACTATTTTTGATAAACCTTTCTGATTTTCTTCACTAATCATTTATCCGGGTAGTAAAGGAGAGATACCAGTTTATAACAGCAGGGGCCAATGGAGTAAATGATGTAGGCTCATTGGAAGCAAGCTGAGAAGAGTCAGGCTGAGTTAAGCAAATCTTTCTTTTATTATCATGAGAACATTAGTCTTTAGTTTAAATTATTCATTTTAAAAGAAAATGGCAAAAGGAGCATTACCCTGCCCAAATCTGCATGCATTTGTATATAGTTACACAGATGGCCTGCATATATTTTTTAGCAATTTATGTTAATAATTTGAATTAATATGTATGTGTTTATGAAAATTTAAAAACATGTTTTTCAGTAATTGCATAATTTGGCATCTGATGGATGATGCTTTGGATTTTCTCACATGCTAAGAGAAAGAAAAAACCAATGGAATAAAGTAAGGACACTATAAGGGCAAGTGAGGGCAAACCATGTGGATTCATAACACTCAGATCTATGATAATGCTGTGTACGTGAACCACTACGAAACTGTTGTAGTACACAGTATATTTTATATAGTGTTGAAATGGAGTATGAAATTGTGAAGAACACATATCCTTTTTAATAAAGTATCCTTCCTCCACTGTTTTAACATATTGGCCCTCATTTACTAAAAGTGTCGGGTTTATCTCTGAGTGTGACTTCATTTACTCTGTGTATTTTTCTCCCTGATTTACTAATATGTCGCACGGGAAAAAAAATTGTGTTGCAAGGGTTGGAAATTGTGTCGCAGGGTAATTTGTATATATGCCCCCCACACAGCGCAATCACATGCCCCCAGCAGCGAATGTGTATATATATATATGCCCCCCGCACAGCTCTATCATATACCCCCCCGCAGCGCATGTGTACATATATATATCCCCCCGCATAGCGCTATTATATACCCCCCGCAGTGCATGTGTACATATATATTCCCCCGCATAGCGCTATTATATACCACCCGCAGCGCATGTGTACATATATATATATATCCCCCCCCGCATAGCGCTATTATATACCCCCCGCAGTGCATGTGTACATATATATCCCCCCGCATAGCGCTATTATATACCACCCGCAGCGCATGTGTACATATATATATCCCCCCCGCATAGCGCTATTATATACCCCCCGCAGTGCATGTGTACATATATCCCCCCCGCATAGCGCTATAATATACCCCCCGCAGCGCATGTAGATATATATTATATATGCCCCGCACATATACATGCCTCTGAAGCGCTATGGCATATGTATATAGAAGCGAAGTGAGGACCAGACATATAGCGTTATCTGGTCCCCACTTCGCTACAATGCATAATCCTCAGCAAACATCAGAGCTGCCCCATCGCCTCCCCCATCCCCGGTATTATAATTACCTGTTGCCGGGGCCCGGGGTCCGCGATCATTCTGATTTCGGCGCTGTTGCTGTGCACTGTCACTGTGCGCACTGACGAGTGACGTCCCCAACGCACCGTCAGTGCGCACAGTGACAGCGCACAGCAACAGCACCGAAGCCAGAATGATCGCGGACCCCGGGTCCCGCAACAGGTAATTATAATACCGGGGATGGGGGAGGCGATGGGGCAGCTCTGGTGTTTGCTAAGGATTATGTATTGTAGCGAAGTGGGGACCAGATAACGCTATATGTCTGGTCCCCACTTCACTTCTATATACATATGCCTCTGAAGCGCTATCATTGAAAAGCTATGGACCTCCAGATGTTGCAAAACTACAACTCCCAGAATGCCCGGACAGCCAAAGGCTGTCCGTGCATGCTGGGAGTTGTAGATTTGCAACATCTGGAGGTCCGCAAGTTGGAGACCACTGCATGAGTCATTAATAGCGCTTCAGAGGCATATGTATATAGATGCGCTGTGCGGGGCATATATAATATACATCTACATGCGCTGCGGGGGGTATATAATAGCGCTATGCGGGGGGGATATATATATGTGTACACATGCGCTGCGGGGGGTAATAGCGCTATGCGGAGGGATATATTTATATATATGTACACATGCGCTGCAGGGGGTACATAATAGCGCTATGCGGGGGGTACATATATATATGTGTACACATGCGTTGCGGGGGGTATATAATAGGGCTGTGCAGGGGAGTTTATATATATATATATATGTATGTACACATGCGCTGCGGCGGGGGGAAAAGACATATGGCGAAGCAGGGGGCAAGATATATAGAAGCTGTGGGGACATATACAAAACCCCCAGCGATTCTATATATCTTTCCCCACCGCAGTTCGCAAGGATCCCTGAATGGCTCTTCAGTACTGGCCATTCAAGGATCCCAGCGAGGAATTTCAAAATGAAAGTAAAATACATCGTACATCACTGGGGAGTGGACCATGCCGCTCGCTCCCCTGCTTAATAACTTTTGATCGGATCGGGTCTCAGAAGTGAGACCTGATGCGATCAACACCTTAGCCCCTGTACTACTACCCCCAACATGGAACAGACCCCATTCCATGATGGGGGTAGGATTCACTCGGTTTTCAGTAATTTACCGACAGCTCAGAGCTGTCGGGTTTTAGTGAAGAAGAAAAAACACAGGTTTTCCTGTGAGTTTTTCATCATACTCCGAGTGTTTTTTCTTTTTTGTCGGGAACACGCCTCTTTTTGTAATAACCACGCCCATTTTGATGGGTTTAAAAAACACTTGGAGTGATGATATATTTTGTCGGGTAGTGCGACTAAATTTGTGTCACATGGGCCCATGCGACACAAATTTAACATTAGTAAATGAGGGCTATTATCATCTTAATTGGCAGGTAAAAAAACGAAATCTGAATGTAGCAATATACAAAATACAACCATAAAGTTCCTCACTTAAATAGTCAGCAACATTGTCCAGACAGAAGGAAATATATACCAACCAGCCATGTACTAAAATCAGTAACAAAAGAGCACCATGTGTTTCTGCACTTCCAGTAGGCCTTTTACAACGCTATGTCTAGTAAGCTTAACCCCTTAAGGACCATGGGTGCACGGGTACGCCTTGACGTCTCCTGGTACTTCAGGACCAAGGACGTACCTGTACGCCCGTGGGAATTCCAGTCCCTAATGCTCGCCGAGCGGGGACCGGACCGGTATGCCTGCTGAAATCATTCAGCAGGCACCCCGTGCAAACCCCGATCAATTCAGATTGGCGATTTGCAGTGATTCCAGGTCAATCGGGTCACCAGTGACCCAGTGACCTGGAAAAAAGGGTGATTGGTGAAGTCCGAGTAGGCACCAATCACCCTTGCCCAGCAGGGTGCAGTAAGTATTTATACACCAATTTTGTCTGACAGATTTTTTGAACAGTGGTCCATGAAAATGAAAAATTTGATTTTTCATTTGCACAGCCTACAGTTCCAAAGATCTATCAACCGCCAGTGGAGTGTAAATGCTCACTGCACCCCCTTATTAAATTCCATGAGGGGTGTAGTTTCCGAAAAAAGGGTCACATGTGTGTGTGTGGGGGTGGGGGGACCACTGTTCTGGCACCATGGGGGCTTTGTAAACACACATGGCCCCAGACTTCCATTCCAAACAAATTCTCTCTCCAAAAGCCCAATGTCGCTTCTGAGCATTGTAGTTCACCCGCAGAGCACTTTACATCCACATATAGGGTATTTCCACACTCAGAAGAAATGGGGTTAACATTTTTGGGGTGTGCCATGTGGGGCTTTGCTGTTCTGGCACCATAGGGGCTTCCTAAATGCGACATGCTCCCCAAAAACCATTTCAGCTAAATTTGCTTTCAAAAAGCCAAATGTGTCTCCTTTTCATCTGAGCATTGTAGTGCGCCAGCAGAGCACTTGACATCCACACAAGGATTACAACATTTGGGGTCATTTTCTCCTATTACCTCTTGTAAAAATGGTAAATTTGGGGAAAAAAACTGCATTTTAGTGAAAAAAAAATTAATTTACACATCTGACTTTAACGAAAAGTCGTCAAACATCTGTGGGGTGTTAAGGCTCATTGTACTCCTTGTTATGTTCCTTGAGGGGTGTAGTTTTCAAAATAGTATGCCATGTGTTTTTTTATTTTGCTGTTATAGCACCATAGGGGCTTCCTAAATGTGACATGCCCCCCAAAAACCATTTCAGCAAAATTCAATCTCCAAAATCCCATGTTCGCTCCTTCCCTTCTGAGCCCTCTACTGCACTCACAGAGCACTTTACGTTCACATATGAAGCATTTCCTTACTCAAGAGAAATTGGCTTACACATTTTGGAAGGTTTTTTCTCCTTTTAGCCCTTGTAAAAATGCTAAAACTTGGTCTACAAGAACATGTTAGTGTAAAAAATAGAGATTTTGAATTTTCACTTTGCTGCTTTTTCTGTGAAACACCAAAAGGATTAACACACTTTCTGAATGTCATTTTGTATACTTTAAGGGGTGCAGTTTTTATAATGGGGTCATTTATGGGGTATTTCTAATATGAAGGCCCCTTAAATCCACTTAAAACTGAACTGGTGCCTGAAAAATTCAGATTTTGAAAATGTTGTGAAAAATGGGAAAATTGCTGCTGAACTTTGAAGCCCTCTGATGTCTTTCAAAAGTAAAAAAAAAATGGCAACTTTATGATGCAAACATAAAAGTAGACATATTGTATAAGTGAATCAATATATAATTTATTTGGTATATCTATTTTCCTTACAAGTAGAGAGCTTCAAAATAAAATAAAAATGCTAAATCATCAAATTTTTCTTGAAATTTGGAAAATTTTCACCAAGAAATGATGCAAGAATCGACAAAAAATTATCACTATGTTAAAGTATAATATGTCACGTAATAAAATTCATAAGTAAAGGCATCCCAGAGTTATTAATGCTTAAAGTGACAGTGGTCAGATGTGCAAAAAATGCTCTGGTCCTTAAGGTTAAAATGGGGTTAAAAGATGCCATCGCAGAGTGTTCTAACCACTTAGCCCATATTTTCTCAAATTCCTGAGGTTCTTTATGTTTTAAGTTAATGTTTTTCCTTATAGCTATAAGCCAATTTATCCTCTCAATAACTTTTATCATAGAAGGAGTTAATTCGTCAAGCTGGTGAAATGAGCTTTCTGGCGAGATATAGCATCCTCACCACAGATTTTTTAGAGTCTACCTCCCGAAATGATATGTTTGTTGTCATACTATAGACCAGATCAAAATAAAAGGGCAAGCCCCCAAGTGTTAACTAATCAAATGTATGTACACACTCAATATTAGCCCCGCAGAGGTCTCTGCTCCTGCTATAAGCTCCAGTGTGCCATTAAGGGATATAAAGTGTGACTTAAACATACTCTTCTCTATCTCCATGTTTAACACATGACACAACTGGAGATATTGGAAACATAGTAAATGAGGGAGGTCAAATTCAGCTTAAAGACCAGAGAGCTAGATGATATGTAGCAGCCGTTGGACTTCCTTGAACTTTCATCTTGCAAAGGCCTCCAAGTTAGTCAACTCAGGTAAACGAACAGTGTCCCAAATAGTCTTACATTTTTGTCAAATTTAATAGAACCTACATCATTTTGTCATAATGTCTTCTATATCAGTTACCTGCAACAGGGGGAGCCAAACGGGCATTTAACTTCCAAAGACCTCAACCCAGGAAAAGTCAACTGTCAAGAGGAGGGGAAAATGACCAGAAAGTGAGAGTGGCAATTATTCCACTTCCTCTATTATTGACAGGAAAAGATCATTGATTAAGCACAAATCTATACATGACATGGAGTTAAGGGAAAATGAATTTCAATAATAGTATAGGCACTGCCCATATATTGATTAGAGATAATTTTATTAACAATAGACCAAACCCAGTAGGTTTGGCTGCCAGGTCAATGTCCCCACTACCCTTTTTATCACAGTAAGGTTGAATATAGTTGTTAAAAGCACCTAATATTATTAGTCTGAGGAGAGCAGCTAGCAAAAAGCAGTACAATAACAGTAAACATCAAAGTTGAAAAGGGGTTGGCATATACAGAGCAATAAGAATACATTGTATCGCATAAAGTATGCAATACATATAGAAATATCTCCCCTCCCTATCTGCCTCTGACTTCATACAAAGAAGAGGAATAGACCTGTGAACCAGGAGATACTTAGAGTGGCTGGCATTCAAAGCATGCATACAGTCTTCTTAAAACCACAATGACTTCTTTGGTCAAGTGTGTTTTCTGGATACTAACAACAGGACTTTATAAATTAAAAAACAAAAATAAAAAAATAACGCTATGCATTTTACTTCATCCCCCAAACTTTGTAAATTCCAGGACAAAAAGGTTAATGGGCCAGCCATAGGGGGAAGTGAAAATAAATCAAATAACAATAAGTTCCTCCTAGCCTTACTTTATCCTGTGTGGACACAGAACCCCAAGCACTTTGTAACAAACAACATACATGCTTTTAAAATGCTAAATTTAGAGTACCTAGAATATACAACAGAAGAGTAGCATAATACATTTATCCTCGCAATAACACAGAAGGCCAGTTGGTGGCAATAAAAGCTAAGGCAATGGATTCATTTGTACCAAAGTAGTACTAGGCCAGGATCTACACATAAAGCAAAAGATCAACAAATAGTAAACAAAAACAAAAAAAAAAGAAAAGAAAAAAACAACACAATGTAAAGTGAGAAGACATCATCATTAGCCGACACGTCATAGCTTTATTGCGGACAGGTAAAACATGTAAATTTTGCACAGTTGTTATGTTTTACCTGTCAGCAATAAAGCTATGAACATCTTATGAGGGCACTTTTACCTGTAATATTACGATTGCTAACACTGTTCAGTGCAGTGCTGAAGGTATAGCATTGATTAGTGTTATTGGCGCCCCACTTATACAGGCTGTTGAGGCCGCCTGTTTGCTTGGATCACCGATCGGACGCCATGGAGGCAGGCAGGGACCTAGCTGATTGGGACCCTGTGCTTACTTCATGCTGGTCCTGATCAGCCTCCAACCCCACCAGCAGCAGAAGTTTTGTCTTTGGCATGATGGTCAATACCTGGCATTAGAGGTAATTCCTGGCTGCTGATAACAGCTATTTCTAGCGATCTATGAAGGGAGAGCAGCTCCTGTACTCACCTGATGTATGTCATTTAGCATTAACGTATTCCCACCCATAAGTTAACTATACATCATAGGGTGGGAAATGGTTAACCATGACAACAACTAGGTAATGTCTTCCCCAACCAATGTGTGATCCCAGCTTCTAGTGCTGCAATAAATAACCAAAACCCTGTAATCCATGACACTAGGTACCCTTAACCCCTTAAGGACCAGGCCATTTTACACCTTAGGACCAGAGCGTTTTTTGCACATCTGACCACTGTCACTTTAAACATTAATAACTCTGGGATGCTTTTATCTATCATTCTGATTCCGAGATGGTTTTTTCGTGACATATTCTAATTTAACATAGTGGTAAAATTTTGTGGTAACTTGCATCCTTTCCTGGTGAAAAATCCCAAAATTTGATGAAAATTTTGAAAATTTTGCATTTTTCTAACTTTGAAGCTCTCTGCTTGTAAGGAAAATGGATATTCAAAGTATTTTTTTTTTATTCACATTTCCAATATGTCTACTTTATGTTTGGATCATAAAGTTGACATGTTTTTACTTTTGGAAGACACCAGAGGGCTTTAAATTTCAGCAGCACTTTTCCAATTTTTCACAAAATTTTGAACCTCGCTTTTTTTCAGGGACCAGTTCAGGTTTGAAATGGATTTGAAGGGTCTTCACATTAGAAATACCCCACAAATGACCCCATTATAAAAACTAGCAAACAAAGTAGGACGGTCCAGCCCAAGGTAGCAGGTAAAAGCAGTGTTATCTTTATTGGGTAGTATTCAGACAGAACATCAGCCGACGCGTTTCGGACCTACACCCGGTCCTTAGTCATGGCATGTATAAACATTAAAACATATTCCTTTTATATAAAACTAAATGGTCATGTGATCTGACATCAGCCTAGATGGAAAGAGACTTGGAAAACATGGTAGGGATGAGTGGTTTCTATAAAACATGGTTTGGATTCATTGATTACAAGCTGCTGGTACACAAAATTCAGAACATCTTAAGATAACAAATAGGGAACTAAACCAGAGAAATATAGGAATAAATGACCTGCATAACATGTTCAATATTTGGATATGCATCAAAACAGATTATAAATTATAAAAAATACACAAAAAGTAACGGATGGATATACTTATATTTTAAGGTGATCTTAGCAGGACAAAATCAAATCCTGTCTAAGATTCATCCCCAAAGGCTGACGTGTATCTAGCTGGAACATCCAGAAAGACTCCCGGTTCAGGAGTGCCCTCCGATGGTCTCCACCTCTCGTATGTCTAAAATCCTTTTCTATACCTATAATTTGCAAAGAGCTAACATTACCACCGTGAATGTCCCTGAAGTGCCTTGACAAGGAGGACACATTGAACCCTGTACCTTTCGCATCCGAAATGTGTCTCCTAATCCGGCCCTTCAGGGCATTCACGGTGCACCCCACATATTGAATGCAGCACTGTTCACACGTCGCTAAATATACGACGTGTGAGGTGTTGCAATTGATGTATGTTCTAATATTATACATTCTATTGGTACTACATGATGAAAAGATGTTGGCAACCCGCATATATTTGCATGTGATACATTGTTTATGGCCACACTTCCAGTTACCCGGGAAGTTCAACCATGTTGGTTTACTTTTATTTTTATTGGGGTCTACAAACAGACTCGGAGACAAGCGAGAGCCCAAAGAGGGTCCCCGCTTAGCTACGGCCTGGAAAGAACATGTCTCGAACCTCCTTAGAACTGAGTCTTGTTCCAGGATAGGTAGATATTTTTTCATGATGTTTTTAATTGCATAAAACTGCTTGCTATAAGATGTAATAAACCTAGGTAATGGTTCTCTGGTTTCCCTCTGATTGCTTACAGGATATCTATTTTTCTTGGGTTTGATTAACTCTTCTCTATTTAACAATTTGGCTTTTTGTCGGGCCTCTCGCAGGACTGAGTCATTATATCCCCTTTCTAATAGTCTAGCATGTAGTTTATCTGATTCCTCCTCAAAGGTGTTTAGATTGGTGCAATTTCGTCGCAGACGTACCCACTCACCGTATGGTATGTTATGTACCACATGGTGAGGATGGCACGAAGTTGCCTGCAATATAGTATTGCCAGCGACTTCTTTGCGAAATGGAAGAATTTCCACTTTGTTACCATTGCCTTTTAACACCACATCAAGAAAGGGGATATCATCCCTTGAGATAGATGCCGTAAATTTAAGGTTCAAGTCGTTCATGTTGATATAATGAACGAAACTATTGAACCTGTCGGCATCCCCCCTCCATATTAACACCCTATAAAGATAACACTGCTTTTACCTGCTACCTTGGGCTGGACCGTCCTACTTTGTTTGCTGCTTACACGTGGTCAGGGACGCTGCTGATCAGGCCCGTGCACAGGTGCAGGTGGCGAAGGTGAGCTGTCGGCTAGTCTACTCTGAGATATCTACCCAGCGTTGGACCTGCTCCCTTGACCGCCATAGCAGTTACATATTTGGGAATTTCTATCCAGCAATGGAGACAGATCAAGCGAAGACAGACAGGGGTGCAATCAGTTCCCTGCCCGAAGAGGATTTAGACCGAGCAGCAAAAGCTAGTGCGGTTTTTGGAACTGAACTACCCAGCACCTCTGTGTCTGCTTCGCAGGACTTCATCAACCTGATGAGAAGCCTTGAGAATGTGAAAATCAAGGAGATGAAAACATGGTGGGACTTCAAGGCATTGTCCACTCATCTGGATAAAGATATGGTGCCCCGTGGATTACGTCTAAAGAAAAGACCCACGAGAGTGTTCTCTTCCACCTTCCAAAACAAATGGGACTCAGCTCTTTTAGACTGTTCCAAAAAGATTATAGGTTATATTGTGGAAGAAGAGGAGTTGGAACTCAACAATCTCCAAGCAGAAATAAAAAAACTGCAGGAGGATTTGGAACCGTATCGTGAGACGGAGGGATATAAAAAGATGGACTTAAAAATCACTGAAAAAATTAAAACCATGGAGAATGCAATAATGGATACTAAAAAGGAAAAGTTTACCCGAGACCTATCAGATTATAGAGAGGACTCGGTTCTTTCATGGACTAATACAAGAAGCCCATCTGAACCATCAACCCCACGCTCAATTCTACGTACCAATACTGAGAATCGCAACAGTGGCAAAAATAACAAAAACCGCAACAGAAAACGCAAGAGTGCAAAGCGACCAAGACGTGTGAGCTTCTCGGATTTTGATACCTCACGAGATGCCACATCTGATGCGGAGGAAGCTGCAGGCCAACTGATAGCGAATATAAAAAATCTGAGGTCCCCAAAGGACATACTAGAAGGGGAGGACGAAAGCACAAGGTATCCGCTTCGATCCCAAACACCTCGCAAGTAAGCAACTCTGTTATCAATCTTTCCAGTTACATCATTACAAGTACACAAATTGCATTATTGAGCCGTGGTTTGAACTATGTCCCGACATGTGACTTTAGACTCTTTTCCACAATATTGGACGTTAATCGTTGGGCCCGCAAGGTCACATTAAAGAGACATTTTTCCCTATGTGAAAACAATGAGAACGTATCTGTGCCTCTCTTGCAGGATCAAGCTCTTGTGACCCCTATGGTCACACCTGGTGAACATAATATCTGTACTGATTTTCGTGATCAATGTAATACAGTTATTTTGCATGCACAAAATATTGAGTCTCAGACTGTTTGTGAGGGTGGTCAGAGTAATTTTAGGGTGTCCAATCCTGGTTTCTATCCAGTGGCATCCAGACCGGGTGCCTTGGACCGATACCAAGAATTGGTAGAAAAGGATCTAGTCCAATTGAACCACAAGATAAAAGGTACTGACTCTCGTTCTAATCTCTCCCAGTCTGAAAAAAAAGGCATTGGCAGCGCTCCGGGACAACCCCGATTTAATTATCAGAAATGCAGATAAGGGGGGTTCCGTTGTGCTGCTCAATGCCGGGTTATATAGGACTTTAAATGAAAATATTTTGATTGATGAAAGTACCTATAAGAAACTCAGTGGGGATCCCACGACTTCATGTTTGCGCGAATTGAATGAATTACTTGACACAGGTGTTAGCATGGGGGTATTGAATAAAAGAACCAGGGAATATATATATGTGAGCGAACCAGTCACCCCAGTCTTCCACTCCCTCCCCAAGGTACATAAGGGGGTTTCCCCCCCCCCCCATGCGTCCGATAGTGACAGGTATCGGAGCCTTGGGAGAGAGACTGGGAGACTGGGTGGACAGCCATCTACAACCCCTGGTTGGGATAACGCCCACCTATTTAAGGGACACCAAACATGTCCTTGAGATAATGCACCAGATGGAGTGGCAGGAGGGGTACAGCTGGGCCACATGTGATGTGGTCTCGCTGTATCCCTCCATCCCTAATCGTGAAGGTATGAGGGCATTGGCCCGACATTTGGACGTATACAGTAATTATCCCACGGATCTGAAGCGGTTTATCCTAATGTCAACAGAATTTCTTCTCTATAATAATTTTTTCATGTTTGATGAACAGTTTTACCTTCAGATCCGTGGAGCCCCTATGGGAGCTAAATACTCCCCTTCGTACGCCAACATTTACATGATACATTGGGAGGAGGTGTATGTTTTTTCTCCTAGCAACCCCTTTCATAGTGAAATCAAATGGATAGGTCGATACATCGACGATTTGGTGTTAATATTGAGGGGGGATGCCGACAGGTTCAATAGTTTCGTTCATTATATCAACATGAACGACTTGAACCTTAAATTTACGGCATCTATCTCCCTTTCTTGATGTGGTGTTAAGAGGCAATGGTAACAAAGTGGAAATTCTTCCATTTCGCAAAGAAGTCGCTGGCAATACTATATTGCAGGCAACTTCGTGCCATCCTCACCATGTGGTACATAACATACCATACGGTGAGTGGGTACGTCTGCGACGAAATTGCACCAATCTAAACACCTTTGAGGAGGAATCAGATAAACTACATGCTAGACTATTAGAAAGGGGATATAATGACTCAGTCCTGCGAGAGGCCCGACAAAAAGCCAAATTGTTAAATAGAGAAGAGTTAATCAAACCCAAGAAAAATAGATATCCTGTAAGCAATCAGAGGGAAACCAGAGAACCATTACCTAGGTTTATTACATCTTATAGCAAGCAGTTTTATGCAATTAAAAACATCATGAAAAAATATCTACCTATCCTGGAACAAGACTCAGTTCTAAGGAGGTTCGAGACATGTTCTTTCCAGGCCGTAGCTAAGCGGGGACCCTCTTTGGGCTCTCGCTTGTCTCCGAGTCTGTTTGTAGACCCCAATAAAAATAAAAGTAAACCAACATGGTTGAACTTCCCGGGTAACTGGAAGTGTGGCCATAAACAATGTATCACATGCAAATATATGCGGGTTGCCAACACCTTTTCATCATGTAGTACCAATAGAATGTATAATATTAGAACATACATCAATTGCAACACCTCACACGTCGTATATTTAGCGACGTTTGAACAGTGCTGCATTCAATATGTGGGGTGCACCGTGAATGCCCTGAAGGGCCGGATTAGGAGACACATTTCGGATGCGAAAGGTACAGGGTTCAATGTGTCCTCCTTGTCAAGGCACTTCAGGGACATTCACGGTGGTAATGTTAGCTCTTTGCAAATTATAGGTATAGAAAAGGATTTTAGACATACGAGAGGTGGAGACCATCGGAGGGCACTCCTGAACCGGGAGTCTTTCTGGTTGTTCCAGCTAGATACACGTCAGCCTTTGGGGATGAATCTTAGACAGGATTTGATTTTGTCCTGCTAAGATCACCTTAAAATATAAGTATATCCATCCGTTACTTTTTGTGTACATATATACCTCTTGTTTGCAGCCAACCGCTAATTTTTATAATTTTTATAATTTATAATCTGTTTTGATGCATATCCAAATATTGAACATGTTATGCAGGTCATTTATTTCTATATTTCTCTGGTTTAGTTCCCTATTTGTTATCTTAAGATGTTCTGAATTTTGTGTACCAGCAGCTTGTAATCAATGAATCCAAACCATGTTTTATAGAAACCACTCATCCCTACCATGTTTTCCAAGTCTCTTTCCATCTAGGCTGATGTCAGATCACATGACCATTTAGTTTTATATAAAAGGAATATGTTTTAATGTTTATACATGCCATGACTAAGGACCGGGTGTAGGTCCGAAACGCGTCGGCTGATGTTCTGTCTGAATACTACCCAATAAAGATAACACTGCTTTTACCTGCTACCTTGGGCTGGACCGTCCTACTTTGTTTGCTGCTTACACGTGGTCAGGGACGCTGCTGATCAGGCCCGTGCACAGGTGCAGGTGGCGAAGGTGAGCTGTCGGCTAGTCTACTCCATTATAAAAACTACACCCCCCAAAGTATTCAAAATGACATTCAGTAAGTGTTTTAACCCTTTAGGTGTTTCACAGGAATAGCAGCAAAGTGAAGGAGAAAATTCACAATCTTCATTTTTTACACTCGCATGTTCTTGTAAACCCAATTTTTGAATTTTTACAAGGGGTAAAAGGAGAAAATGTATACTTATGTTTGTAGCCCAATTTCTCTCGAGTAAGCACATACCTCATATGTCTATGTAAACATTTTGGAGAGTACGTTTTTATGAAATGGTTTTTGGGGGGCATGTTGCATTTAGGAAGCCCCTATGGTGCCAGAACAGCAAAAAAAAAAAAAACACATGGCATACCATTTTGGAAAATAGACCCCTTGGAGAACGTAACAAGGAATAAAGTGAGCCTTAATACCCCACAGGTGTTTCACGACTTTTGCATATGTAAAAAAAAAATTTTTTTTCACTAAAATGTGTGTTTCCCCCCAAATTTCAAATTTTTGCAAGGGTTAATAGCAGAAAATACCCCCCAAAATTTGTAACCCCATCTCTTCTGAGTATGGAGGCACCCCATAAGTTGGCCTGAAGTGCATTACGGGTGAACTACAATGCTCAGAAGAGAAGGAGTGATATTAGATTTTTTGAGAGCAAATTTTGCTCGGGGGGCATGTCGCATTTAGGAAGCTCCTATGGTGCCAGAACAGCAAAAAAAAAAAAACCACATGGCATACCATTTTGGAAACTAGACCCCTTGAGGAATGTAACAAGGAATAAAGTGAGCCTTAATACCCCACACGGGTTTCACGACTTTTGCATATGTAAAAAAAAATATATTTTTTTTTCACTAAAATGTGTGTTTCCCCCCAAATTTCATATTTTTGCAAGGGTTAATAGCAGAAAATACCCCCCAAAATTTGTAACCCCATCTCTTCTGAGCATGGAGGTACCCCATAAGTGGACCTGAAGTGCACTACAGGCAAACTACAATGCTCAGAAGAGGAGGAGCACCATTGAGCTTTTGGAAAGAGAATTTGTTTGGAATGGTAGTCAGGGGCCATGTGCATTTACCAAGCCCCCCGTGGTGCCAGAACAGTGGACCCCCCCACATGTGACCCTATTTTGGAAACTACACCCCTCACAAAATTTAATAAGTGGTGCAGTGAGCATTTACACCCCACTGGCGTTTGACAGATCTTTGGAACAGTGGGCTGTGCAAATGGAAAATAAAATTTTTCATTTTCACGGATCACTGTTCCAAAAATCCGTGGGGCGTAAATGCTCACTGTACCCCTTATTACATTACGTGAGGGGTGTAGTTTCCAAAATGGGGTCACATATGGGGGGGTCCATTGTTCTGGTACCATGGGGGCTTTGTAAACACAAGTGGCCTTCAATTCCGGACAAATTTTCTCTTCAAAATCCCAATGGCGCTCCTTCTCTTATGAGCATTGTAGTGCACCCATAGAGCATTTTACATCCACATATGGGGTATGCTCTTACTCTGAAGAAATTGGGTTACAAATTTTGGGGGGCTTTTTTTTTATTTTCCCATGTGAAAATGAAAAATTTAGGGTGACACCTGCATTTTAGTGAAAAAATATTCGTTTTTTTTTCATTTTCCCATACAACTTTAATTAAAATTTGTCAAACACCTGTGGGGTCTTCAGGCTCACTATACCCCTTGTTACGTTCCGTGAGGGGTGTCATTTCCAAAATGGGGTCACATGTGGGTATATATTTTTTTGGGTTTATGTCAGAACCGCTGTAAAATCACCAATTTAGGCCTCAAATGTACATGGTGCGCTCTCACTCCTGAGCCTTGTTGTGCGTCCGCAGAACATTTTACGCCAACATATGGGGTATTTCCGTACTCATGAGAAATTGCATTACAAATTTTGGGGGACTTTTTTTCCTTTTACCTCCCGTGAAAATAAAAAGTAAAGGACAACACCAGCATGTTAGTGTAAAAACATTTTTTTTACACTAACAGGCTGGTGTAGACCCCAATTTTTCTTTTTCATAAGGGGTAAAAGGAAAAAAAGCCCCCAAAATTAGTAGTGCAATTTCTCCTGAGTACGGAGATACCCCATATGTGGCACTAAAATGTTTCCTTGAAATACGACAGGGCTCCAAAGTGAGAGAGCGCCATGCGCATTTGAGGACTAAATTAGGGATTGCACAGGGGTGGACATAGGGGTATTCTACGCCAGTGATTCCCAAACAGGGTGTCTCCAGCTGTTGCTAAACTCCCAGCATGCCTGGACAGTTAGTGGCTGTCCGGAAATGCTGTGAGTTGTTGTTTTGCAACAGCTGGAGGCTCTGTTTTGGAAACACTGCCGTACAATACGATTTTTATTTTTATTGGGGGGACAGTGTAAGGGGGTGTATATGTAGTGTTTTACCCTTTATATTGTGTTAGTGTAGTGTTTTTAGGGTACGTTCACACTGGCAGAGGTTTACAGTGAATTTACCGCTAGGAGTTTGCGTTGCGGCGAAAAATTTGCCGCAGCTCATACTTGAAGCAGAATACTTACTGTAAACCCGCCAGTGTGAATGTACCCTGTACGTTCATATGGGGGGGACAAACCTCCAGCTTTTTCAAAACTAACAGACTGTGCATGCTGGGAGTTGTACTTTTGCAACAGCTGGAGGCACACTGGTTGGAAAACCTTCAGTTAGGTTTTGTTACCTAACTCAGTATTTTCCAACCAGTGTGCCTCCAGCTGTTGCAAAACTTCAACTCCCAGCATGTACTGATCGCCGAAAGGCATGCTGGGAGATGTAGTTATGCAACAGCTGGAGGGATTGCAACTACAACTCCCAGCATGCAGAGACAGCTGTTTGCTGTTTAGGAATGCTGGGAGTTGCAGTTTTGCAACATCTGGAGAGCTATAGTTTAGAGACTGCAGTGGTCTCGAAACTGTGGACCTCCAGATGTTGCAAAACTACAACTCCCAGCATGCCCAGACAGCAAACTGCTGTCTGGGCATGCTGGGAGTTGTAATTTTGCAAGATCTGGAGGTGCACAGTATAGAGATCGCTTTGCAGTGGTCTCAAACTGTAGACCTCCAGCTGTTGTAAAACTGCAACTCCCAGCAAGCCTAAACAGCTCTCTGGGCATGCTGGGAGTTGTAGTTTTGCAACATCTGGAGGGTTACAGTTTAGAGACCACTATAGTGGTCTCAGACTGTAGCCCTCCAGATGTTGCTAAGTAACTCACCGGCTTCCGTCGGATCCAGGGAGCTGCGTCGCGGTCCTCTTCTTCCGCCGATCGTCGCCCGCTGCCGCCGCTGATCGTTGCCCGCTGCCATCGCCGATGGGTAAGTGGATCTTCGGCGCCGGTCCCTGTCGGTTTGCCCGTCCTGCCCCGCCTATTTTGGGTGGGCAGAACGGGGAAACCGAAAGTAAACCCCTCCGCCCCCGATCTGCTATTGGTGGTCGCGTCTAGACCACCAATAGCAGAGATAGGAGGGGTGACACCTCTGCCACCTCACTCCTATCGCTACAGGGGGATCGTGGGTGTCTAGGACACCCGCGATCCCCCTTCTATTCCGGGTCACCATAGACCCGTAATGACCCGGAATCGGCGCAAATCGCAAGTGTGAATTCACTTGCGATTTGCGCCAATCGCCGACATGGGGGGGTCTAATGCGATAGATATCAGCAGTCACCCCGGTCCGGTCCCCGCCCGGCGCGCGGCAGGGACCGAAATTCCCACGGGCGTACAGGTACGCCCTTGGTCCTTAATTACCAGGGAGCAAAGGCGTACTTGTACGCCCATGGTCCTTAAGGGGTCAAGCATGAACACCCATAGCCCTTGAGATATTAAAGGGAACTTGTTATTAGTTTTGAGCTGCCCAAACCAGGGTGGGGCGTAAAAAAGGTGCTGGCTTCACAGTAGCAGGACAATATTAATTCAGGTGCTGGCTTCACAGTAGCAGGACACTATGAATTCTTCTATGCTCAGGTGTTTCATAGTATTCATAGCTCAAAAATTTAGACGGGATCAAGCTGCTTGCATTGCATGAGGGACACGTCAGTGTATAGGGAGAGACATGTCATTCAAACTGGCCGGACGGGGGCAGCTGCTGGGAACTGCCCAGACTAGTTAACCAGGTACTGGAGACGTTTTGAAACTATAATAACTATGAAATGCCTAAAAATATCACATTAATTCATAGCGCCCCACAATCACAATGTCTGCACCAGTTTTATGCAGCCTGTGTTTTTTGCAGTATAAAACTGGTGACCTGTTTCCTTTAAACATGCAAAGCTAATAACATTTAGTAGTGTCTCTTATTTGATCCAAGCCACCTGCTTATGCTAAACCAGGTCCCTTAAAATACTCTGAAGAGTGTGAAAATATTTAAGGGGAATTAAAATTGTGAATTATGTAAAGGAATTGTGGCAGCATAACAATTTTCTACAGGTTCTCTCTACCTATAGGACATAATGGCAGGTAACACCAGGCATCAACTTTCTGAACAAACCTAGACATAAGGCTGTCAGATGAATAAGATATCTAGTCTAGGAAGTGTGGCGTAATCATGACACCCAAATAATCGAATTCTGTGATAATGTCCAATCATGTTCCAATTGAAGAGCAGAAGGGAGAGGATTGAATGATAAAGTTACTGATGTATTCTGGATAAAAGTTACAGTAGGCATGTCAGTATTCCATATTCCTCAATAAGAGTTGCAAAGAGGATGCCAGGTCCCCAATATACAAGAGCACATCATTCACAATATAATAATATGCATTGCTCCTCCTAAGCCCCACAATGAATACCCACTATAGAATTGAATGGCCTAGTTAAGCAGGCAAATTATACAATAGCTAATGTGAAAAGGAGGGGAGAAAGAGGTCAGCTCTGCTTCTTTCCCCTTTCTAAGTTAAACCAGCGTTGAGTAAGACGACAGGAATACAGCCATCCCCCTGCCAATGGAGTTTAAGAAATAGTCTATGTAGGTGAAGGTCTATAAATCTGTTAAGCATACAATTCAACTGGTCATGATGGACCAACTGGGTAATAACAGAGGAATACCTATTCACTAATGCCCTCACCAAGATCATCCCATCAGTTGGCAAAAGAAATTGGCCTGTAAAAGTATAGAAATTTAGGATCCTTCCTTGGTTTTGGGAGGACCACAACCACCACTTATCGCATCAAAGAAGGAAATACCCCCATACACAGAGATTCTTGCAAGATAGAATGCAAATGTGCAGAAACACCTCCCTGTCTCTTGAAGAACACCCAAGGGAGGCCATCTTCACCTGGGATTTTTCCATTAGAAAACAATGCAAGAGCTGTCTCCAATTCCTTTAAGGACAGAGGTTTAACAAGCTTAGGAGTAGAGTAGCTAGGTAGGGGTATAGTAAGAAAGAAGGCATCAATATCCACTGTAGAAGTGGTCAGTTTAGAACTATTTACTTCAGTATAGTGTTCATGGAATCTCAAACAAAACCCAATAAGTCCAAGTTAGTTCTAAAGTATTCCGTTAGAGTATGGAGCTGGCATAGATTTCTACTACAATTATTGCCTGCTAGGATTCATAAATTGTGGTAAATTTGGTGTGCAAGTGTGGCCACAGTACCATCACTGGAAGTTACTCCCCGCTCACTTGACCAATGAAGGTGTGACACAGGTGTAGGCCAGACAGAATGGGGCAAAACTGACACTGAAATAGTGTCAAACACAGCAATGCTGATAAAGGTGTTTATTAAAAAGCTGGTACAGAGTCCAAGGGACAAGTCTAATAGACAGGCAGGATAAGAGTCAGTAGAAGAAAAAATATAGAAATCCAACAGAACAGGAGCAATCTTGCTGACTCACGGAACAGAAGTTGTAGCAGGTTTAAATAGGAAGTTCCAGATAGGTATAGGAGGAACATTTCATTAGGTAATGCATGCTAGCTCTACAAAATTCAGCCAGTGCTCACACGCGGCCCCTTGTGGACAGAGTGGCACAGCAAAGACACACCAGAGAAAGAAGACCAGGAAGCACATCAGACACAGGACACAGAAAACATTGCCCCATACTGGTAAGGACACATGGTACACCGATTGGTTGCCAACTAGCAGTGTTACAGCAGGACAGGTGGGCAGAAACTGTGACTTTCTGCCTATCTGCACCAGGCGCCACCCTGCACATAAAGTAGGGTGTACTAAAGCAGTACAATGATACAAGAGACAAAGAGGCTCAAACTGAACATCAACAATCCTGGCACAGTCTCTGTTCATTGACATCCAGCCACTGTAGGGACCACTTCGGGGAGTCGATCATTTGAATGTCACTTAAGGCAACCACAGAGAGTTTGACAGGATTGATCATAGAATAAACCACACACACGCATAAAAGTCTCTTCATGTAAACAAATAATACACTTTGGACTTCATCTAAAATGTTGGGAAAGATGAAAATGTTTTTGCCATTAATGGTTAAATCAGGATGATCCAGAGCCAAATGGAGCATTGTGTCTCCTGGAAGGTGGAGCCCCTGAAGCTAAAGCTCTAAAAGGCACTCTGTGAGCCCATTTAATTGTGATTAAATGCAACAGTTTCAAACTTCTCCTTAAACCAGGACTTTTCAAAAAAGAGCATCTTACTCTTAAGATTTTTTAAGAACACCAATCAATCTGACATTGTTCCTGCACAGTCTATTTTCTGAGTCATCAGTCTCTACATATGCACACTTCTTTCCATTCCCTTACTTCCTACCAGCAGCATAGATGTGGATCTAGCAAGAAGAGAACCCTCTTCTGCCTGGCAGAACTCCTGGCAGACAGTTCACCCAAAGGCTGAATGCTTGGACACCCTGGTATCTGGCCTGTAATGGTAGATAAGTGTGGACTCCGAACTCCAGAAGGCTGCATTGCAAATCAGAGGAAGAGGAAGAGTCTTCAAGAGGAAGTAGTCTTCATTCCAAATAAGAAGTCACCACAGCCCTGTAAAATGGGCTCTAATGAAAACTGGAGGCTCTAGAAATTGGGCAACACATTTCCTCCATAATCCACCAAATTTCCTCCTATATCCAACTCCATAATTTCCTTGTAAAAAGCAGCAAATAGGATAAGAAGATTGTTATCCTTCCTGAACTCCTCATACCTATCCACATAGATACATCTGGACACATTCAGAATGTGTAGATTCCATTTTTTGAAGATCTGAAAAGAGCGACAAAAAGGAGACCGGCGAAAAGGCGCCTAGTGTGATACCATAGATAACAGGTGAAAGAACAATAGGAATGTAGGCAATGGGTGCTCACCTTAGGAGGGCAAAAAACTCGCATATAAACCCTCAATAGGGTTAGTAGTATTGGTACACTGGATACAGCTGCTGGGCCCAGGGTGCAGGACAGGACTAGCCAGTCCTGGAAGAATACGTAGTATTGGCGGAAGCAAAATACCCTTTTGTAGGCGCTGCTGATGTCCTGGTGTGGTGAAGATAAAAAGCCCGAGGCAGAAGTATTTTCAAAGTTTGGCTTCTTTATTGGAGCAAAATCACAGCAAAGTAAGGTACCTTTGCTGTGATTTTGCTCCAATAAAGAAGCCAAACTTTGAAAATACTTCTGCCTCGGGCTTCTTACCTTCACCACACCAGGACATCAGCAGTGCCTACAAAAGGGTATTTTGCTTCCGCCTATACTACGTCTTTTTTGAAGATGGCAGGAGGAGGAGCTAGAACCTGTAAGGAGATAACCTGGTTGACAGTGACAAAAGATTGAACAGTTGGGAAAAAAGTAGGGATAAACCTCGAGAAAACCTGATCACAGAGAAACTTAGTGTAAGTTAAGTGTCAGCTTCAAGGTAAAGTATTTATGCTCCATCTCCACCAGCTTAACAGGGGGACAAATGTCATTCCAGAATAAGTTTCAAAATTGTAGGCTTTAGTCTTTCTGCCCCTTTTAGAAACTTCTTGATGAGTGGATCTTGAGAAAAGGGTATGTGAAGGCAAGCTGAAATAGCTAATACCTGAATCCTTAGAGTGGAAAGAGAGAATCCTTTATCTAAACCATCCGGTAGGAACTGAAGAATAGCTGGAAGGTGCAGATCTGCAGACCCCACCTCCTTTCTAAAGCACCAGGAAGAAAAGATCTGAGAGTATGCTTTCTTGGTCGATTCTGCTCTCAAATACAACAGGGTACGAAATACTTTGAAAGCCCTACTAACCTTGCAAGGGATTGACCAACCTCCAAGCTGTCAGGTTAAATCTCTGCAGATCTGGGTAGAGCTGAGTGTCCCACAACATCAGTGTCTACTTTGGGGAGAGCCTCCAATATTGTCCTTAACTCATCTGAATGAGTTGTGTAAACTAGAATCTTTTCAACCAATTTTAATCAGTACCATTGAAATCAAGAAAAAAAGGAGGGAAGTGAATTGACAGAGCATCTATCACCAATGGATTGTTCTCCTTGTATAAGGAGCAAAATATCACCAGCTTGACGTTGAACGCCGTTGCATTGAGATCCACCTTTGACATGCCCAAGCTTACTGTAATCTTCTGGAAAATCTCCGGTTGGAGAGACCACTTTCCCGTAGGTAGATCTCGACTTCGAGATGGTCTGTTAGGTTGAGAGAGCCTCAAATGTGAATTGCAGATCGGTAGTTGAGGTTCGTCTTTGCCCAATTCAGGATCATACCCCATCTCTATCAGGAGACACAATACTCAAAACCCATGGATCTTTAATGGCCTTAGATCAAAGATCTTTGAAGTGCAGATGACAATCTTCGATGGGAAGATGGGGAAAGGTAGTTGCAAACAGGTAGTAACCTAGAACCTCAAAGAGGACCACAGTCAGGAAGTGGATTTCGTATCCTAACTCCTCGGGAGCATCTCAAACTGCTTTGCTGCTTCCCCAGTCATTCTGAGGCCTGGATTGCAAGGGAGACTAGCATGCACAGTACTTTCTACCCCACTCCCAAAAGGTCTAATGGGGAAGATTCTTTGCTTCTTGTCATATAGGCCTTTCAAAACCCGATCTAGCTCAGATCCAAAGAGCCTACTGTTCTTAAACAGTAGGTAATGGAGATTATATTCTTATAAATAGTGTATTCAAAGCACTAAAATAGGTACTTTGAGAAGTTATGTATATAATACAACTTACTATGAAGATGCAATGTTCTGTGCTAGTGTTCAAAGTTTCAAACTTGAGAATCTCACCCAATAAGGCTCTGTACCGATGTACTCCTTTTCATACTGTCCTCGAGATGATGTGGATATAGCCCTGTTCTTGCAGGTAATGCTTTATAGTCCAAGTTTGGGGAGTTTTGGGAGACAGCCCGGCCGGCGGCGTCTCAACCTAAACCTTTCTCACTGAAGTCCGTGTGTTTGGTTCGAGTGACATCACTAATATGAACCTAAAGGGTCAGAAAGGCTTCAAACGCGTTTCAAAGGTAAATACGGCCTCCTTCATCAGGTAAATGGCTTTATGTTTCTCCTCTCTTTTTCAAGGTTTCAGATGGGGTGTTTTTATCATGCTACCTGCATTGGTGAGAACACGCTAGTTTGATTATGTATATTTTTTGTATTATCACTGGTCGGATGTGGCTATCTATTCTTTTAGGATACGCAGGAATGTTTATATTGTTGAAATAAGTTTTCACTGAAAAAAAAGCAAAACACTCAAAGTGAATGTTTCATCCATGTGGAGCAAGGGAATTTAGTTGGAATATCCATTTTCCTTCCACCTTTGACATTTGGTTAATGTAGTTTCCTCCCCTCCAGTGGGGAATGACTTTTTCTATTCCAAACAATGTTAATCCTGAGGTTGATGACTGATGTTGTTTCTTTAAAATGCTTAGATAGGCTATGTCCCTCGAATTTTCACCCTATATTATATATATGTTCCCCTATATTTTTAGATAGCATCCTCTTTGTTCTACATACATTTTATTGCAGGGACATTTTATTCCATATATTGCACCATTGCTTTTACAATTAATATGGTCTTTTATTTTAACCTGCAGTCGAACCTTCCGTGTCTATGATGTCAAAAGTAGGGGTTTTGTTTTGTGTGGTGCGACATGCTTTACATTGTTTGCATGCTAAAAAAAAAAAAAACTTGAGTGTTTAGAGATTGACTTTTATTATCTGTCTTTTTCTTTTTTACGTTTGGATTTTTTATGGTAGGTGCTATCTCAGTGATGGCGAACCTATGGCACAAGGATCTTTTAGTGACACAAGGATTTCCCATTAACTTTCTGCGGCCCCGCGTTAACTTTAACGCAGGGCTGTGTAGGCCATACATGTAGATTGTGACCCATGACCGGAGGAGCGGTGGACGGAGAACTGAAGTGGGGCAGTTCACAGGCATACAGCCTCCAGCCATACACTGTATATGGCTGAAGGCTGTATGTCTGTGGGGGAACTATACTGCACCTAATGTGGGGGAGCTATACTGCAACTAATGTGGGGGAACTAAACTGCACCTAATGTGGGGGAACTATACTGCACCTAATGTGGGGAAACTATACTGCACCTAATGTGAGGAACTATACTGCACCTAATGTGGGGGAACTATACTGCACCTAATGTGGGGGAATTATACTGCACCCAATGTGGGGAACTATACTGCACCTAATGTGGGGGAACTATACTGCACCTAATGTGGGGAACTATACTGAACCTAATGTGGGGAACTATACTGCACCTAATGTGGGGGAACTATACTGCACCCAATGTGGGGAACTTTATTGCACCTAATGTGGGGAATTATACTGCACCTAATGTGAGGGAACTATACTGCACCTAATGTGAGGGAACTCTACTGCACCTAATGTGAGGGAACTCTACTGCACCTAATGTGAGGGAACTATACTGCACCTAATGTGGGGGAATTATACTGCACCTAATGTGGGAGAACTATACTGCACCTAATGTGGGGAACTATACTGACAACCTAAAGTGGGGGAACTATACTGCATCTTATGTGGAGGAGCTATACTGCCAACCTAATGTTGGGGGAACTACAACCTAATGTGGGGGAACTATATTGCCAACCTAATGTGGGGGAACTATACTGCCAACCTAATGTGGGGTAACTATGCTGACAACCTAATGTGGGGGACCTATACTGCAAAGCTAATGTGAGGGAACTACAACCTAATGTGGGGGAACTATACTGCCAACCTAATGTGGGGGAACTACAACCTAATGTGGGGGGGGGGGACTTATACTGCCAGCCTAATGTGGGGGAACTGTGGTGCCAATCTAATGTGAGGGAACTACAACCTAATGTGGGGGAACTATAAACTACCAATTCTAAAACAACAAGTTTGGATCATTGAACTCTGTTGTCGTGCTTTTTTTTAGTACTAATATCAAGGCGCATGTCTCTCAGGTGACACTCTCTCTACATATAGCGATCTCTAATGTTAGATAACCAAAAAGAGAACCGCACTCCGGGTGGATATTTATTGGTGCAAGCTGGTCAGGCCTGGGTCAGAGGCCTCCACAGGTAACCAGTCCAAGAAAAGCAGCAGCACACCAAATAAGATGAATATGTGTCAGGCTTTATTCATCAGATGCCGCAACGTTTCAACCGTCTCACACAGTCTCTGTCAAGCAAGTAAAGTGTGTCAGTGCTCACATTATATAGAGAGTTTCACATGTGCAAAAGTTTTACATAATTAATCAAGCTACATAACAATAACAATAGACAATGAAGTGATCATAAAATATCTATTACAAAATTGTGCAGAAAATCCACACTAGGACGCCAAAAGGGCGATATCATAAATAAGTGCATACGTCTCATATTATATTTTAGTGCATACAGTGTTCATGATATGTCGCCCATTTGGAGGAATCTGTTGTCTATGTATCCCCCCACTTCAGTCACGTACTGGTGGTGGTGGGGGGGGGGTGGCGATACATAGATGACATTTTCCTGATCTGTTCAGGGAGGGAAAAGGAGCTATTGGAATTCCACGCTTTCCTGAACCAGATCAATAAAGGGATACAATTTACCTTAACATATTCATTCAAGTCAGTACAGTATTTGGACACTTTGGAGAGTTTCAGTAATAGAGAAATACATACCAACTTATATATCAAAAAGACAGACTGCAATTCAATGCTGCGCTTCGACAGTGGTCATCCTAGACAGAATATACCGGAATTTTCGGACCCACCCTTGATGTCTTACAGAAGAGCGCAAAATCTTCGAGACATTGGCCATTGTTCCCTAACCTCTGAAGACGTCACTTTGGTGGCGAAACATGTTAGGAGGGACAGTGTTTTAGTATTTTAAATATCAGCAAAAGCACCCTTAATCAGCGCATTCTGCAGATGCGCTGAGTAGATTCCTAAATCCAGTTGGTCCCTAGGGACAACAAGTACACTAATACATGTGGTGCTAATATGCTGGATTTTTTAAAATCACTTATAGCTCTGAATGTCCACTTTATTGTTTAATTAAAAGTTAAGTTTTAATCAAGTGAGGGATAAAAACTCACTGGACTTTTTGCTCAGTCCTTTTGGGCTGAGTTGAGGTATTAAATAAACATATGTTTAGTCCACCCCTCACTAGGGTCATTGATCCTTGTGATCATTATTTTTGAGTAAATCTTCGAGACAAGCTTGTCAAAACTGATGTCTCCTAAAAGGGTGAGAAACAACAAATTATTACCACAGTCAACAAAGGTTCCTTTCCGTGCCGGGGATGTATAAACTGCCCTTATATGCAGAAAGGGGGAGTTTTTGTGCACCCTACAACAGGAAAGGAATATCACTTGAGATTCTAAATGACATGCACATCTCAGTACATGGTGTCCTTGCCAACTAATCTATAACCAATGTGGGGGAAACAACGTGTGCATTTAAAACATGATATAACCAACACCGTTATAGCATAAGAAAGAAAAAACTTGATTTACCGGTTTCAAGACACTTTACGGAAACAAATCATTCAAGGAATGTGTAAGGATTCCTCCTTGGGGATTAGCTCGGGGATCGTCCTGGACCACGCCACAGGATGCGTTTCTTCTCAATAAACCAGCAAGCAAACGGTTCTAATGCAAATCTGGCACCTTGCCAGTTTTATTACACAGGTTGCAGGGAAAGAAATAAACAAAAAGCAGGAACAAACAAAATCCTAGACCGTCTGGTCACTGACTATACAGATCAGCTTGTCCTGACTAACAACCGCTGAGCTACCCTCAGCCGGTTAAACATATGTCCCCTGCAACCTTTTACTCACATTTCATGTCACTCTCTTTGAGCCACTCAGCTCGGGCTGTGTACTCCTCAGCAGGCTCTGTCTCTTCCCTACAGCCCACATGCTGTCTCCTAGGAAGAGCCCCAACTATTCTGTTCCTTTTCCTTTTAAAACACACACTTTCCCTTCCTGATACCTCATTAATCAGGCCACAGGTGGAGCATTCTGCAGAGATAGCAAGGGAAATACACCCTTTCCTTGCCACACATCCCCCCCCTCTGCTCAGACCACCGGGAAGGAGCACTTGTATTCAAAAGGCAGAGTCCAACTGCCTTTCTTTTTCCTTGAACAACTACGTCCAACAGATTTTGAGGCACTTGGCTTCCTTCATCAGTAGATTTTATCTGCACCACTTCAATGGTGCACCCTTCTTTCATTCGCACTTTCATCAGCCACCGAGCACAAGACTTTTGGTCACCTTTGACAAATTCCTTGTAAAAAGCTCCATTCATGTCACACCTTTCCAACACCAGGTTCTTCATCTTGGTCTGTGCAGTGCTCTGGACTCTAGGTGCGGACAAGGCAGATGCTCTAGGCCATTGTCTTCTTCTGTCACTGGTATGACCATTGCACGAACTTTGCTGGTGGCCAACCGAGCCTGTATCACCCATTTGCAGGTCTTCTAAGTCATCCTCCACAATTTCAGGAGGCTTCCCTTTAATGCACCTGTCCCTCTTCTCCTTGAGACGGACTCTTCTCCAAATTCTACTTCTGCGGACTTTCTTCCAGTGTTTTCTAATCCAGTGCCTCTCAGGGTTTCCACCACGACCCAGTCTTCTATCACAGTGACCTCTTTTTAAGGACTCTGCTTTCTTATTAGCCCTTTCTTTAGGGACACCGACTTTCACAGGCTCATTTTTAGGCTGAAAACTCTTGGCTCCTTTAGCCAGTTTTTCATCTGCACCTTCAGATGTGTCACTAACTTTACTTGCAGCTTCTGCAGTTATCTCTGGTTTAACTTCTACCTCAGAGAACTTCTCTGCCTCAGAATTTTCACCATGCAATGTTAATATCTCTGCAGCTTCAGAGGACTTCCCATATGGTTTCACCTCAGTCTCAGCTTCAGAGGACTTCCCATATGGTTTCACCTCAGTATCAGCTTCAGAGGACCTTTCATATGGCTTCTTCTCATGGTCTTCAGACTCTACTGTTTCTTGCGTCCATTGTTCAGACTCCGCCTTTTTTAGAGAAAGCATCCCTGTCTCCAGTAGCTTTTGCCTCACAAGCAGTTTTTCTTCTTTTACACGGACGGCTGTGGCTTTGGCCTCAATTTCCATCTGAGACACTTTTAACCTCTCGTTAGCCAGTTCTGCTATAACTTGGTCACGGCTTTCTTTTAGGACCTTCATGTCCCCTTCCAGCTTTAAACATTTCTGCTGCTCACTCTTGAGCTTAGAAGAGTTCTTCTTCTCACTTTCCAGCAATTCTGTCAAGTTTTTGACAGTATCCTCCAGGGACAGCAGTTGTTCTCTCATCTGCTCATTGTCTTTATTCAGTTGCGCCATCTTGGACACTTTCTGCTCATAGACTTTTAGCTGAGCCTCTTGTTCAGAGAGCTGAGTACCCAGTGCATCCAAGGCAGCTGCGCGAGACTTAATATGCATTTCGTTCTGCGCCTCCAGGCTCTGCACCTTATGAGCCATTACCACTTTCTCCTTCTCCAGCTCTTCCATGGCTACCAACCTAGCCTTGTGATCACTTTGTAGAGCCAGATATGCCCCACACAGGACATTCACTTCTTCATCCTTGAATGAGATCTGCTTGGCCAGAATCTCCAATTCTCTCTCCTTGCTGGTCATAAGACCCTGGGAGCGGGACAGTTCATCCTGCAGAGCCGCAAACTCACTTTTGTGGCGCTCCATATCTTTCTGCAGCTGAAGCTTTGCTTCCTGCTCTTTATTCAAGTCTGCAAGCGTTTTTTCTTTCTCCTCTGTCAGGTGATGAACTACTTCTTCCTTTTGAGACAATTTAGCAGAAACCATCTGTAAGGTTTCTTCAAGGTTCTGGATCTGCTCCCTTTTTTTACCAAGACCAGCGCGTTTTTTCCGAGATCTCTTACTTACAGCGGTCTCCTTACTCTCGCTGCTGGACCTTGTGACATTCTCTTGTCCTCTGACAGTCATCTGTGCTTGGCCTGTCTCTTCCTTCAAGCAAACTCGTTCAGACTCTTTTCCACCTTTAGGAGTAGTCTCCCCCTTTTCAAGGGTCTTGGCCACTTGGGCTTCAGGGTAGTTCCTGGACAGTCTCTCTGGACTGTCTCTCTGCTCACTGGCAGACTTCTCTTTCACTTCAACACTGTCTCTCTGCTGCCCAGCAGAAAGGTCTAGGGCTCCTGGGTCTGCAACAACATCTGGTCCAGTGGTTCGACCTTCCTGGTCACGATCTTTCTCTGGTCCAGACATCACATCGCCTTCACTCAGGACTCTGTCTGTGACAGTAAGCGCAGCACCCAGCTCCACATGTACTCTCTTCAGTACTTCTGCATTATCCACAGACATCTCTGTAGCTTCTTTTCCAGTCACCTCTTCCAGATGACCGTGCAACTCTAGCCCCACCTTGGGCTCATCTTCAGCTGGCGGATGGAACCCATGTTCCTGTACCTGATCCGTTTCTGGTTTCACTGAAGATTCTGTTTCAGTCAGAGGCACACTTGTCACTTGAGTCACTGGATCCTCTTGGACTTGACTCACGGTCTGGTCTTCAGCTCCCCCAGCAGTCTGGCAGACCCCTATCTGACCTACATCTAGTAACTGCTGACACTCCCCGTCCTCAGCCTCTGCTGAGTAACTCTCCTCTAATGTGTGATGCAAGTCAAGTGTTGTGGGCCTATCAGGTGTTCCTGCTCTAGTCACCTGACAGTCTTCCCATAATTGCTGAAAAATTTTTAAATCCGTCCCCAGTACTACATCATACTCCAAGGAGGGCTCTATTGCAACCTTATGACCTATAGTACCATAGGGAGTAGAAATACAGACATTAACCGTTTTATAACCCCAAATACCAGCCTGCATAGACACTATAGCAGGGTCTGGCTTTCTCCTGCTGGACTTTACCAGACTTATTACACATCTAGGGTCTAACAAAACTGTCATCTTTTTACCTTCTATTGCCAGCTCACACAGGTTTTCTTTTGTCCCGTCAGAGGTGGCAGCAGTTCTCTTTACATCTGAACACAACATAAGTTTTTCAACAAAAACATTTTCAGATTGCACATGTTCAAAATTTACAGGACAGTTCATAGCACTAGGACCTAACTCAGGCAAAGTGTGTTTTAATACATTTTCTCCCAGTCCTGCATTTAACATTTTCTGTTCACCAGATTTTTTCAATCCGATCTGCACAGTGTGAACAGTCTCATCAGTCTTCATGAGGGGTTCCCCACCCTCACATGATTTTGCAACTGGACATAGGTTGGTACCACCTTGAACACTGTTCACACAGTCAACTAGGGAAACACCACCCTCCGACTCAGCTTTTTTATGCACAGTCCCATCATTCTTATGTACAGTCTCATAGTCATTAAACATGGCCCCCATAACCCCTGGAACAGTCTTACCAGAATCTCTTGCCGTCCAATCAGTTAAGGGCTGGTGCTGGACACCTCTCACCAGCTTCTCTGCTGCAGAACATCGCTCCACTTGCTCTTTAAGTAGCTCTGCAACTTTAAACCCAGCGTCACTGTTAGGCTGCAGTGCACACTGTAGTCTTGCAGCTTGGCTTACTCCCACTTTAGTCAGGATCTCTGTCTTGACTTTCTCATAGTCCCGTAAGATCTTTGGATCCAGTTCACAATGAACTTTTTGGGCATCTCCTCCAATGAATCCAAATACCAAGTTTCCCCAGTGTGTCTTGGGCCATGCCTCATGCATAGCAATCTTTTCAAACTCTCCAAAGCTTGCTTCCTCTTGTGCTGCAGCAGTCTGCAACAAAGCACTTATCAGGACATCCATCTTGCAACACTTCAAACCTTGCAAACACAGCACAGTCCTCTGCCGAAATGTCAGCCGCTTGCCAACAAAATGTTTCCGTTGCCCCTAGCAACGCCTTTATACACAGTCTCAAAACGTAATCTGCACTCTGCAGGTGGCCCGTCCACCTGTCTCCTTACTTGAGAAAGAGTGCCCACTCGCTTGATGCGATCTGTTGCCCCTAGCAACAACTTCACCACAGTCGCAGTCCTGCTCTTGTACTCCACAGCTGGGCTCGTCCCACTGTCTCCTCTCTGAGAAAGAGTACACCCTTGCACCATGCACGGTAGTTTTCTCTTGGCAACAACTTCACTGCATCTCGACCACTGGTTGCTCCTAGCAACGTGTTTGCCCGCATCCGACACCAATTGTAAGGATTCCTCCTTGGGGATTAGCTCGGGGATCGTCCTGGACCACGCCACAGGATGCGTTTCTTCTCAATAAACCAGCAAGCAAACGGTTCTAATGCAAATCTGGCACCTTGCCAGTTTTATTACACAGGTTGCAGGGAAAGAAATAAACAAAAAGCAGGAACAAACAAAATCCTAGACCGTCTGGTCACTGACTACACAGATCAGCTTGTCCTGACTAACAACCGCTGAGCTACCCTCAGCCGGTTAAACATATGTCCCCTGCAACCTTTTACTCACATTTCATGTCAATCTCTTTGAGCCACTCAGCTCGGGCTGTGTACTCCTCAGCAGGCTCTGTCTCTTCCCTACAGCCCACATGCTGTCTCCTAGGAAGAGCCCCAACTATTCTGTTCCTTTTCCTTTTAAAACACACACTTTCCCTTCCTGATACCTCATTAATCAGGCCACAGGTGGAGCATTCTGCAGAGATAGCAAGGGAAATACACCCTTTCCTTGCCACAAATGATTTAAGATTCATGTTGCTAGACCATGTTCCGTACCCCAGACATGGAGGAGATAGGACATGCCTCCTTAAACGCCTGGAGTTAAAATGGATCTTTATATTACAAACGTTAAAACCTAGGGGGCTTAATGTGGACTTTAAAATAAGTCATAAAATCTGTAATGCATAGGTTATGTGTCTGCATTAGATCAATGCATGTTAGAAATGTTATTATCTGTCATTTTTATATCTATTGATATATTGTTTGTTTGTTTTTCAGATGGAGAAACAGAGGATGGTGACTCCCTCATCAAATATTATAATAAATATTCAATATCACCAAAATCGTTCAATATATTTAAAAAACTTTTACTTTATATATTTATCTTTAGTGTGCCTTGGCGACTCCACTTCTCTGCAATGGATATTGGACTTTATTGAGCAATAACTTTTTAGATTTTGCAGGGTCCTTGAATGCGGTGTGTATGAGAGGCACTTCTCCCATATATGTGCCATGGCCAGTCCCTCATTTGGCACCTGTGTCCCTTAGGAGGTGTTCCCATTTAGGAGCTACTCATCAGGATAATTACACCTGGGAAAGTCGGGGCAACTAGTTTCTGAAGCCCTGATACTGCCAGAGAGTGCCTAAGACTAGGAAGATTGCTGTGCCTAAGCGAATGGACTGCATGAAAGAGGACCCGTAATAATGGCAATATATGTGATTTTCCCTAACTCAATATGGCGCTGTGTATTCAGCCTTACGCAAGCGTGCATGCGCTAGTTAATTGCCTAAACTTTACATTTCACGTTCTGTGCGCCTGTGCACTAACTATGCATGTATCAGGCGCACAATGTGTTTACATCTTCCCTGGCACTTGATGTGCCTGCGCATTAACTCTACATCCAGTGACAAATCACATGACTGGAGTGCCACATCCGGCAGACCCCAAGGCAGAGAGCGGAAGTCACCATGGCGTCCCTCGTGTAATTTGTTTATGATGATGATTTGGTGAGTAGGTAGCGATGACACCGCCCTCGACTCCTCCCTCTGATATGTTTTTATGTAATCACAAACACAGTATGCACTAAAATATAATATGAGACGTATGCACTTATTTATGATATCGCCCTTTTGGCTTCCTAGTGTGGATTTTATGCACAATTTTGTAATGGATATTTTAGTATCACTTCATTGTCTATTGTTATTGTTTTGTCACCTGATTAATTATGTAAAACTTTTGCACATGTGAAACTCTCTATATAATGTGAGCACTGATACACTTTACTTGCTTGACAAAGACCATGTGAGACGTTTGAAACGTCGCGGCATCTGATAAATAAAACCTGACACATATTCATCTTATTTGGTGTGCTGCTGCTTTTCTTGGACTGGATCTCTAATGTTAGCTGCCCCCCCCCCCCCTTGCCAGGATCCTAGCCACTTTGTACTTCCCTAATGTGTAAAATTATTTCCCACAATGTCCGGGGGTTTAACTCACCTAGCAAACGGGGTAAAGCATTTAGTGATTATTTGCAGCATCAACCTGATATATTATGCATACAAGAATTCCATTTTACTCTATAGAGTCACCCTAAATATTTTTATAGGTCTTTTTCTAGATTTTATATGTCTTCTTTTATTACTAAAAGCTGTGGTGTCCTTGTTATGTTCCATAACTCCTTCCAGTTTAATGTAACCACACCTCATGTTGACCTGGAGGGAAGTTATTTGATCATACTAAGCAATTACTACTATAAATGTCTATGTAGTCCCATTCAATTTTTTTGCTTCTAAGTGTTCTAAATTGGGCTCCCGCTCCTATGATACATTACTCTAGGCTGGAGACTTTATCTTTGTAGTTAATGGTAAATTGGATTGTTTCAATACTGTGCTGTTTCACCGGACAAGGGCCCAACATCGTTTGATACATACACTATTTGCTGAACATCATTTAGCTGATGTCCGGAGGGAATATGACGGTATCTCTCGTGGATATTCTTATTACTCTACAGTACATCTTCATTATACGAGAATCAATTGGATCCTGACCAATACGCTGACATTGCCTCACTTATTGTATGTTTGCCATGTCCCAGCATCTTGGTTGGATCATGAACTCGATTTAGCTACATTTGATTTTGGGCCACGTACTATTTTACCTTTTAAATGGTGTCTTAATGAATCATTATTGACCATGACTAGAGTCAAAACCCAACTGGAAGGAGATCTAATGACTTACATTGCCTCTAATAGCGACCCTGCAATGGAAGCACAATGGGTGTGGCTAGCACACAAAGCATATATATGTGGTCGAATAATCTCCCAGGCTAGGGGAATAAAAGGAGATAGAACAGCGGTGCAACAAGCACTGGAATCTAAATTAGCTAGACTTACTTTTCCCCATCAACAGTCACCTTCCTTATATTTGTTTAAATCTTTAAGCGACACCAGGGCTCAGCTGGATGCACTTCCCTCTACAAGAGTGGAAAAAGCTCTCCGCTGGACAGGAGCAACATATTTTAAGTTTGATAATAAGCCTGATTGTCTTTTGGCTTCCATGCTTAAAAACAAAACTTCATTTAATAGGGTGCACTGCGTCCAGCTGCGTCCTGGCATACGCACCTCTCACCCTGACCACATTTATGATGCCTTTCATGCCTTTTATTCTACCTTGTATACCCCCCTTTGAATTCACCTAATAGTGAGCTTATCTTACGTGAATTTCTTTCAACAGTCTCTTTACCATCTCTTTTATCTCTAGACAGAAAGGCATTGAACGCTCCAATAACTGAGGAGGAAGTCTCCAGTGCAATTGACCATCTTAACCCGCACATTAGTGGAGAGTCAGTGGGCTTCTCGGTATATAAGACTAATCTTTTTCCGGAAGATCTCTTACTCACTAAATAATAAAGGGAGGGCTGAAATAAGGAGTGATAAAGCACCACCTATCTCACCTTGACAGTTCCTCAACCACTGATGCTGAACATAAGCAGTAAGCAACTCCTCTATATAGTCCTGATCCGGGGTGCCAGCAAAGTATAGAAACCAATGCGGTATAAATAAACAATGGAGGAATGAAGCAGCACTCACGGATACTTGCAGGGAAACTTTAATGCGAAGAGCGTGTACAGAAGGGCATCATACAGCTGGATCGTTCACAAATAAGAGCTCTTACCTGTGAATGCTCCAGCTGTATGATGCCATTCTGTACACACTCTTCGCATTAAAGTTTCCCTGCAAGTATCCGTGAGTGCTGCTTCATTCCTCCATTGTTTATTGAACTCTTACTCACGCTGACTAAACCATTGGTATCTCTCCCTAACCTGTTTCCACTTTTATCAACTTTTGATGAGCAGTCGAGACTTCGTGTTAATATAGCTAAGTCGGAGGTTTTATATTGCAATGTCCCCACCCCTATGCAACACCTTATTGCTTTAAATTTTGACTTTAAGGACTCCAGTAGGAGCCTCTCCTAATTGGGAGTCAAACTCACTTAAACCCTAGAATAAATAGGACTCTGATGCTTTATCATAGAAGAGTAGGTGGTCTATCTGTTCCAAACTTTATTTGGTACAATAATGCAGCTAGAATAGCATAACTGGCTTTGGTCCAAGTTCCTAAGGGTGCACCACACTGGGTACACCTCAATAGTGATGTCGCGAACATAAAATTTTCGGTTCGCGAACCGCGAACGTCCGCAAAAGTTTGCGAACCGGGCGAACCACCATTGACTTCAATGGGCAGGCGAATTTTAAAACCCACAGGGACTCTTTCTGGCCACAAAAGTGATTTAAAAGTTGTTTCAAGGGGACTAACAACTGGACTGTGGTGTGCCGGAGTGGGATCCATGGCAAAACTGCCATGGAAAATTACATAGTTGATGCAGAGTCTTGTTTTAATCCATAAAGGGCATAAATCACCTATTATTCCTAAATGGTTTGGAATAACGTGCTTTAGCCCCCTTTAGGCAGCACATAGAGCCCACCTTTAGGCATCACATAGTTAGATTCCCCCCTTTAGACAGCACATAGATTCCCCCATATTAGGCAGCACATGGTTAGAGCCTCCCTTTAGGCAGCACATAGTTAGATCCCCCCTTTAGGCATCACATAGTTAGATTCTCCCTTTAGGCAGCACATAGATTCCCCCATGTTAGGCAGCACATAGTTAGAGCTCCCCTTTAGGCAGCACATAAGATTCCCCCATATTAGGCAGCACATAGTTAGAGCCCCCCTTGAGGCAGCACATAGTGGGATTTAAACACAAGGCCCCAGCGCTGCAAGGCAGCAGTGCTAACCTCTGAGCCACCATGCTACCCTTAGCATACATCTAATATCCACGGTTGCAAAAATGGACAGAGATGTCAGCAGAGAGTACCTGAAAAATTAGGCATGTACACATGCCTGAAAAATTTGGTATTGTTGCAGCTACTTCTGTAGCAGCGGCCATAAAAATTGCAGCACCATAACAATTGCCGCAGCAGAGGCCAGAAAAATTAGGCATGTACACATGGATGAAAAATTGGGTATTGTCGCAGCCGCATCTGTAGCAGCAGCCAGAAAAATTGCAGCACCAGAAAAAGTGCAGTAGCAGAGGCCAGAAAAATTAGGCATGTACACCTGGCTGGAAAACTTGGTATTGTCGCAGCTGTAGCAGCAGCCATAAAAATTGCAGCACCATAACAAGTGCAGCAGCAGAGGCCAGAAAAATTAGGCATGTACACACACGCTATCACGCCCCCTCCCGTAGGCTTGCATTGAGGGGCGGAGCGTGACATCACAAGGGGTGGGGGCGTGCCGTCACACGCCGTCGGCCCTGCGGTCGACCGTAATCAGACCCGGAGCGAACACGATTACTAACGGGGTGCCGCGTGCATGATTGCGGGTGTCCCCAGCTGCGGGACTCCCGCGATCAGGCATCTTATTCCCTATCCTTTTGAGATGGGATAAGATGTGTAAGCACAGTACCCCTTTAAATTTACCTTTGAGATGGTTGGAGGACCCAATTCCCTTTTCTGGAGTGGATTATACACCCTTGTCAGGGGGTTGTGTCAGTTTTTCTACTCCGGAAGTGGGATTATTGGTCGGTTCTATGCATTTTGATTAAAAAAAAAATCCCCTTTTTTGTTCTTAAAAATTTGTCTGTAGATGTGATTCTGGGTTTACCCTGGTTAAGAAATTATAACCCTGTTTTTGATTGGACCTCAGGGGAACATATCAAGTGGGGATCTGAATGTTCTAACAAATGCATTACCAACTCTCTTGCTACTCTCGGTGTGGGTAAAAGTATTCAACCCGAATTTATTTCAGATTTTTGTGACGTTTTTTCTGAGGAGGCCTCCTCTGCTTTGCTCCCACACCGAGATTATGTATGTGCTATTGAACTTTTACCTGATGCCTTGTCTCGAAGTTTCAGCGCTTCTCAGCCTATAGACTCTAATCCTGAGACTATTCTTCCAGTAGGTGTGGTTATCTTTGCAGTATCTGCCGATTTAACATCGGAAATTTTGAGTAATCAAGGTTTGGTTCCTCCAGAGATTCCTAGAGGCAAAATCATTGTACCTAATCAGTTTCGCTTCCATATAATCAAGGAATCTCATTGTTCGCCGTTAGCAGGTCATCCTGGTATCCATGGTACAAGGAGATTGTTTCAAAAGAGATTTTGGTGGTCAACCCTGAACAGGGATGTGAAAGCTTTTGTTGCTTCTTGTGATGTGTGTGCCCGAACTAAGACTCCTCGGATTCATCCTGCTGGGGAGCTGTGTCCATTATCTATTCCTAAGAGACCCTGTACCTATACTGATAAGGATAACCCTGAGGTCAACACCACTATGAGTAAACAGTGCACAGTTTGGGCTCAGGTTCAGAAGAACTTGGAAAACGCCCAAATACTACAAAAGAAATCGGCCGACAAGAGACATACTTGCGGCATAAAATTTTAAGTTGGTGATAAAGTGTGGTTATCTACGAAAAATCTTCGTCTCAAGGTTCCGTCTAAGAAACTGGCATCTAGGTTCATTGGACCTTATCACTTAGGATAGGTGGACAAGTAGGCAGGGACAGGGGCGCGGGTAAGCTTAGCGAGCACTCCTTCCCTGCCCATATTTGACACATATATTGCCTGAGTGACAAAGCCTGTAGTTGGCTGAGGCATGAGGAGACCATATAGTGTCTGAATAGCACAGCCAGGAGTTGGCAGTGGCATGAGTAGACACTAGGACTTCACAATCCCTAAGATAAAAAGATTAATTCTGAAATTGAAACCAAAGATTTTGGGTAGCTAGTGCTACCATAACAAAATTTTTAGTCCCACACCCAGGCCCACCAGCATCAGTAAACCATATATTACCTGAGTGACACAGCCTGTAGTTGGCTGAGGCATGAGGAGACCAAATAGTGTCTGAATGGCACAGCCAGGAGCTGGCAGCAGCATGAGAAGACACCATGGCTTCACAATCCTTAAGATTAAAAGATTAATTCTGAAATTTAAACCGAAGATTTTGGGTACCGTATTTATCGGCGTATAAAACGCACCCCCATTTTAACAGGGAAATTTAAGTGAAAAAAATAAAATGTAAAATAAATGACTAAATGCCACATTATCCCCCAACTTCATTTTCTTCTGCACCTCAGTTTGGTCCCGTCCCCTCCAGTGCCACATCATTCCTTCCCTTTTATCAGTCCCTGTGTCACATTTACCCCTCTCATTGCCACCCCCCATGTCTCATCATCCCCCCATGTCTCATCATTTCCTCCTGTCATAGACCACCACTAGCCATACAAACATTAAACCTTTAGTGCCTCCCCCACCATCATTTCACCCTGTCACATCATCCCCCACCCTGTCTCATCATGTCCCCCATCATTCCCCCTGTCTCATCTTCCCCCCACCCTGCCTCATCCTCCCCCCATCATGTTCCTCCTATGCTATTCTTCCCCTCCCTCATCATTCCCCCTTTTCATAGTTTTTTTTATTTTCCTTACCTGGCTGCGCTTCGGCAGACGGCGGGGCTTGTGGGCTGTGGTCAGTGAAGCAGATGAATGACGTCTTCTCCCGGCTTCTCTGCACGACATCAGGGACGTCACTTTTCATTTCCTGTAACCGCCGCTAGTCAGAGTTCGGAGTGCAGCGACTACAGGAAATTAAATGTGACGTCTCTGATGCCGTGCAGAGAAGCCGGGAGAGGACGTCACTCATCTGCTTCACTGACCACAGCCCGCAAGACCCACCGCCTGCCGAAGCGCAGCCAGGAAAGGAAAAAAAGCTTTGAAAAGCAGGGGAAAAGAGGGAATGATGAGGGAGGGGGGAGGTAAGAAAAATGTAAAGCAGAGCGGGGAGGAGCCGCTGCTGGTCACTGTTTTAAAGTGGCCGCGGCCGTGCTTCTAATACTTAACAAGCAGCCGCTGCTGCAGCCGCTTTAAATCAGTGACCAGAAGATTTATCGGGTATAATACGGAGGCAGGCTTTTTGCCTTAAATTGAAGTTTTAAAAGTGCGTGTTATACGCCGATAAATACGGTAGCTAGTGCTACCATAACAACATTTTTATTCCCACACCCAGGCCCAGCAGCATCAGTAAACCATAAATTGCCTGACTGGCACAGCCTGTAGTTGGCTGAGGCATGAGGAGACCATATAGTGTCTGAATGGCACAGCCAGGAGTTGGCAGCAGCATGAGTAAACACTAGGACTTCACAATCCCTAAGATTAAAATATGAATTCTAAAATTTAAACCGAAGATTTTGGGTAACTAGTGCTACCATAACAGCATTTTTATTCCCACACCCAGGCCCAGCAGCATCAGTAAACCATATATTGCCTGAGTGACACAGCCTGTAGTTTAGAGAAAGGAAGGAAGGCGCCTCATGTGCGGGATCAGTAGATCTTGCAGGTGGGGGTAGGGGAAGGTGATTCCCAAGTCGCTTACCAAAGTTGGTTGTGCGCCCACACACAACAAGGTTAGGAGCAGAAGAGATATGAAGGCAGGTCCACTGCAGCCCTCCTGGATAGGTGTGGAATCAAAGGCGAATGACCAGGGAGTCAGGAGTTTGTCTGGCGCAGAGAGGAACCATCAGACAGCCAAGTAAAATCAATGGATTTATTAGATGCAACGCGTTTCGCTGCGCATGCGCAGCTTCATCAGGCATGACAAGGGGAGGCTGGTAACAGGTATATATACCTCCAGGAATTAACCATTAGAGTGCTTTTTGAAAAGAGTTGTTACATAGAGTTACATATCCATATGACAATATATGAAAAAGATACATAAATACATATAAATAGAAATCACAAAAATAGTAATAAGACAGCAATATGAAAGCACAATGCAATCCTATAAACATATATATAAATATATATAATATGATTATAATTATCGCATGTGATGTGAATGTGACACCAAAGCGACTCAAGAAATCGCACCGCTAAATCGCCGGTGCGGCATTCAACAACACAAGTTGGATATTATTTCAAAAAATATATATGATATAAAGAGTCATGTCAATTGATTCAAGAGATAGAAAAATTATTATTTAATTGTATATCGCTACCTTATTAAAAAATAAAATAAAATAGTAAAAAATAAGTGACAGTGCGATAAACCAAACCGCAACTGATCAAAAGGGAATGTATGAACACTACTTAGAGAATAAGATGAACTCAATTAACTAATGCGGTATTGAATACAGCAACCGGCGAAAACGCAGGGTGTGAATATTCGTACAAGAATCCGGATTAACAAACAATAAATAAATTAAAAATACAAAAATGTTTATATGTAAAAAAGAAGAAAGGGAAATAAACAAAACTTAGATAATAAAACATAAAGAATAAATAAATACACCGTGGGGCGCTCCAGGGTGAACAGTACAGAAGGAACAGAGAAAAAATCAAGCTATAATGTTTTCAAAATTAATCCATATGGAACGATGGGAAATTTTTAAATCCCAAATTATCAAATTATTTAACTGTATCAATACATTCATTAAAACCTTGAGGGTGCAAAGTATGTAGTTTGTGAATCCAAAAGGATTCGCGATTATTCAGTCTTTGTATTCTATTAGGTAAATGAGTGGGGATAGTTTCTAAAATAATTAATTTTAAAGTTTCAGTATTTTTTTGATGATAGAGAGTGAAGTGACGGGAAAGACTATGCAACAAAAAACCATGTTTTATGTTCCATCTGTGTTTGTTCATCCTGGAGCGCACCGTTTGTGTGGTACGGCCAACGTATTGGCGATCGCAACCACAGGTTAATAAATAGATAGCAAAAGTGGTGTCGCAATTTAATGAATCCTTAATTTTGAATGTTTGTTGTGTAAAAAAGGAAGAAAAAGTATCAGTTTGGATAATCCATTCACAACAGAGGCAGCGACTTTTTTTACAAGGAAAACAATATGGTTTAATAGAACAGGAATTCTGTGGTGTACGATATTCGGAAAATCTGCTAGGGGCTAATAAATTGCTGAGATTTTTGGAACGTCTGTAGGTGACATTAGGGACTGGGGGAATTAATTGGTTTAAAATTTTATCATTTTGGATAATGGGCCAATTTTTAGTTAATATTTTTCTAATATTAGATGCCTCAATATTGAAATTCGTAACAAAATTGTATCTAAAGGGGTTATGAAGCTGATTAGAACTGGATTTTTTAGAAATAGATGTAACCAAATCAGATTGTTTTTTATCTTTCACCTTCATATATGCCTTAGTAAGAAGCGATTTAGGATAGCCCTTTTGTATAAAGCGTTGTTTTAAAACCTCAGCTTGAGAGATAAAATCTGAATCAGAGGTGCAATTTCTACGAATTCGTAAATATTGGCCGAATGGCACCCCTCTTAGCCAGCTTGGATAATGTGCACTGTCGAACTGTAAAAAACTGTTAATATCGACAGATTTGAAAAAAGTCTTCGTAGAAATAGTGCCATCGACTGTTTTATGGATGTCAAGGTCTAAAAATTGGATGGAATTTTCTGCATAATGCATAGTAAATTTTATACCCCATGTGTTAGTGTTCAACTCTTGTACAAAGAGGTCAGCTTCATGTTTGGTACCTACCCAGATCAAAAAAAGGTCGTCTATATAACGACGAAAGAAAAAAACGGACTTAAAGAACAGGGACTGTGCCATGACAAGGGACTCGAATCGCCCCATGAACAAATTAGCGTAACTAGGGGCGAATCGAGTCCCCATGGCACAGCCCCTATTCTGCCGATAAATGGTATGATTGAATTCGAAAACATTATTAAGAAGAATAAATCTAATAGACTCCAGTAAAAATTCTGACTGGCTGGGGTTAAGTGAAGGGTCCTCTTGTAAAAAATGTTTAATTGCAGGAACACCTAAATCAGTGGAGATGTTAGAATAAAGGGAGCACACATCCAGGGTAAGAAAACTATAATAGGGGGGTAGGGATAGAGCATGTAATTCCGAAATAAGTTGGGCTGAATCTCTCAAATAAGATGGTAATTGTAAAACAAAAGGTTGAAGAAATAGATCTATAAAGTGAGAAAGGTTTGCAGTAATCGAACCAATACCTGAAATAATAGGTCTACCAGGGGGGTTGGTTAAACATTTATGTAATTTGGGTAAATAATAAAAAATAGGTAAATTATAATTTTTAATATTGAGAAATGTGTGCTCCCTTTTATCCAACAATTGTTTTTCTGTAGCTCCACCTATAAGCAAACAATATTGTGAAAAAATATGAGGGGAAGGGTCATAAGAAAGCGGAGTATAATATTCAAGGTCTGATAAAATTCTAAGGGCTTCATTTTTATAATCAGCCCTATTCAAAACAGCAACCCCCCCACCTTTATCTGCAGGGCGAACAATAATAGATTTATTGTTCTGTATGGATTTAATTGCAATTCTCTCAGCAGAAGTTAGATTATCATTTTCCTTAAAAATAACAGATTTATCACATAAATTTGAAAAATCTTGCATGACCATATGATAAAAAGTCTCAAGATGGCTGCCACGATTGTGTAGAGGATAAAACGAAGTTATAAGTTTAATCGTGACAAACAGGATTACATGTGTGGCCAAATACATAAATGGCCAAGATATAATCCTCAGAAACAAATGTCTAATAACACTTTATCCTCTAAAAAACAGGAAAACCCAATTAATTCTGTTCTTAAAACATCGTCTGTCACTCCCTTGGGTACTGACAAAAAATTCGAACATAGTAGAACTATAGTAAATTCAGCTCGTAATAATTCCCAATACTCTAATTCAAAAAATTCTAATAACAAGAAAAATCATATTACTTCTGAAACCAAATCATCAGCGAATAAATCTTTTATGCCTACTGCTAATACCAATGCAAGTTGTAACCAAAAAATAATTACCAGTACATGTATTACCCCTACCAATTCTAACACTAATGTGCTTAATAACACTACCACTAATACTCTTTCATCACTAGACAGACCAGCACCTAACATGGTCTGTCCTTTGCTTCCTCCTCTCACTTTTTTGGATCCTTGTCATGGGTTGGACCCGGGTTCCGGGGCAGTGGGGGGTCTTTTTGTTGGGCAGCCTTGTAATTCTCTCAACTGCTCCATTGATCCCTCCCTTCTCACGGTGCACGAGGTTTCTATGTCTGACATGAGTTCCACACTCATTGATAGCTCACAATATGACACGCTTGACACCCCAGGGAGTTCTACTCCTGTTTCCACCTCCTCATCTTCTTTTTACAATTGCCCTCTCACTACAGATGCCACTCTAGCGTACAATGCCAATTTGGATGTACGCTTACGCACGATCACCCAGTATTACCCCCTCATAAAGACATCAAATCGAACACAGTCTATAAAAAGAAAGGAAAACCCAGAGGTTGCAGAGGAGGTCAGAGAAAACGCCAACCCACCTCTACAATTATCTCAAAGACAGAAAAATTAATAACAAAAAAAGAAATTATAAAAATTTTTAATCTATCTAACTATATACTTTCCGAAAATGAAACGAATTTACTCGCGAAAGGGCTGTCTTTTTGTCCTGCTGCACGTCCGAACGATTTTCAGTTATTTTTAGATCTAAACGATTTTATTCGTAGATTAACATTGAGCCGTCACTTCTTTATCCAGAACAGATCGGACCATCAAACTACTAATACCCCCCAAATTTCGAATTTGGGAGTATGTAATTCTAATATTGATAACACTTCAACTCCTGTTACCACACTAGTTGACATGACTCCAGCTCGTCATGTACCAGTAAAACCCAAATCTTCGTTTTATCCTCTACACAATCGTGGCAGCCATCTTGAGACTTTTTATCATATGGTCATGCAAGATTTTTCAAATTTATGTGATAAATCTGTTATTTTTAAGGAAAATGATAATCTAACTTCTGCTGAGAGAATTGCAATTAAATCCATACAGAACAATAAATCTATTATTGTTCGCCCTGCAGATAAAGGTGGGGGGGTTGCTGTTTTGAATAGGGCTGATTATAAAAATGAAGCCCTTAGAATTTTATCAGACCTTGAATATTATACTCCGCTTTCTTATGACCCTTCCCCTCATATTTTTTCACAATATTGTTTGCTTATAGGTGGAGCTACAGAAAAACAATTGTTGGATAAAAGGGAGCACACATTTCTCAATATTAAAAATTATAATTTACCTATTTTTTATTATTTACCCAAATTACATAAATGTTTAACCAACCCCCCTGGTAGACCTATTATTTCAGGTATTGGTTCGATTACTGCAAACCTTTCTCACTTTATAGATCTATTTCTTCAACCTTTTGTTTTACAATTACCATCTTATTTGAGAGATTCAGCCCAACTTATTTCGGAATTACATGCTCTATCCCTACCCCCCTATTATAGTTTTCTTACCCTGGATGTGTGCTCCCTTTATTCTAACATCTCCACTGATTTAGGTGTTCCTGCAATTAAACATTTTTTACAAGAGGACCCTTCACTTAACCCCAGCCAGTCAGAATTTTTACTGGAGTCTATTAGATTTATTCTTCTTAATAATGTTTTCGAATTCAATCATACCATTTATCGGCAGAATAGGGGCTGTGCCATGGGGACTCGATTCGCCCCTAGTTACGCTAATTTGTTCATGGGGCGATTCGAGTCCCTTGTCATGGCACAGTCCCTGTTCTTTAAGTCCGTTTTTTTCTTTCGTCGTTATATAGACGACCTTTTTTTGATCTGGGTAGGTACCAAACATGAAGCTGACCTCTTTGTACAAGAGTTGAACACTAACACATGGGGTTTAAAATTTACTATGCATTATGCAGAAAATTCCATCCAATTTTTAGACCTTGACATCCATAAAACAGTCGATGGCACTATTTCTACGAAGACTTTTTTCAAATCTGTCGATATTAACAGTTTTTTACAGTTCGACAGTGCACATTATCCAAGCTGGCTAAGAGGGGTGCCATTCGGCCAATATTTACGAATTCGTAGAAATTGCACCTCTGATTCAGATTTTATCTCTCAAGCTGAGGTTTTAAAACAACGCTTTATACAAAAGGGCTATCCTAAATCGCTTCTTACTAAGGCATATATGAAGGTGAAAGATAAAAAACAATCTGATTTGGTTACATCTATTTCTAAAAAATCCAGTTCTAATCAGCTTCATAACCCCTTTAGATACAATTTTGTTACGAATTTCAATATTGAGGCATCTAATATTAGAAAAATATTAACTAAAAATTGGCCCATTATCCAAAATGATAAAATTTTAAACCAATTAATTCCCCCAGTCCCTAATGTCACCTACAGACGTTCCAAAAATCTCAGCAATTTATTAGCCCCTAGCAGATTTTCCGAATATCGTACACCACAGAATTCCTGTTCTATTAAACCATATTGTTTTCCTTGTAAAAAAAGTCGCTGCCTCTGTTGTGAATGGATTATCCAAACTGATACTTTTTCTTCCTTTTTTACACAACAAACATTCAAAATTAAGGATTCATTAAATTGCGACACCACTTTTGCTATCTATTTATTAACCTGTGGTTGCGATCGCCAATACGTTGGCCGTACCACACAAACGGTGCGCTCCAGGATGAACAAACACAGATGGAACATAAAACATGGTTTTTTGTTGCATAGTCTTTCCCGTCACTTCACTCTCTATCATCAAAAAAATACTGAAACTTTAAAATTAATTATTTTAGAAACTATCCCCACTCATTTACCTAATAGAATACAAAGACTGAATAATCGCGAATCCTTTTGGATTCACAAACTACATACTTTGCACCCTCAAGGTTTTAATGAATGTATTGATACAGTTAAATAATTTGATAATTTGGGATTTAAAAATTTCCCATCGTTCCATATGGATTAATTTTGAAAACATTATAGCTTGATTTTTTCTCTGTTCCTTCTGTACTGTTCACCCTGGAGCGCCCCACGGTGTATTTATTTATTCTTTATGTTTTATTATCTAAGTTTTGTTTATTTCCCTTTCTTCTTTTTTACATATAAACATTTTTGTATTTTTAATTTATTTATTGTTTGTTAATCCGGATTCTTGTACGAATATTCACACCCTGCGTTTTCGCCGGTTGCTGTATTCAATACCGCATTAGTTAATTGAGTTCATCTTATTCTCTAAGTAGTGTTCATACATTCCCTTTTGATCAGTTGCGGTTTGGTTTATCGCACTGTCACTTATTTTTTACTATTTTATTTTATTTTTTAATAAGGTAGCGATATACAATTAAATAATAATTTTTCTATCTCTTGAATCAATTGACATGACTCTTTATATCATATATATTTTTTGAAATAATATCCAACTTGTGTTGTTGAATGCCGCACCGGCGATTTAGCGGTGCGATTTCTTGAGTCGCTTTGGTGTCACATTCACATCACATGCGATAATTATAATCATATTATATATATTTATATATATGTTTATAGGATTGCATTGTGCTTTCATATTGCTGTCTTATTACTATTTTTGTGATTTCTATTTATATGTATTTATGTATCTTTTTCATATATTGTCATATGGATATGTAACTCTATGTAACAACTCTTTTCAAAAAGCACTCTAATGGTTAATTCCTGGAGGTATATATACCTGTTACCAGCCTCCCCTTGTCATGCCTGATGAAGCTGCGCATGCGCAGCGAAACGCGTTGCATCTAATAAATCCATTGATTTTACTTGGCTGTCTGATGGTTCCTCTCTGCGCCAGACAAACTCCTGACTCCCTGGTCATTCGCCTTTGATTCCACAGCCTGTAGTTGGCTGAGGCATGAGGAGACCATATAGTGTCTGAAGGGCACAGCCAAGAGTTGGCAGCAGCATGAGTAGACACTAGGACTTCACAATCCCTAAGATTAAAAGATGAATTCTGAAATTTAAACCAAAGATTTTGGGTAGCTAGTGCTACCATAACAAAAAAAAAATTCCCAGGCCCAGCAGCATCAGTCCATATATTGCCTGAATGGCACAGCCTGTAGGTGGCAGAAGCATGAGGAGACCATTGAAATTTAAGAATTTTGAATAGAAATTTATAATTTTTTAAATGAAATTGAGGGTTTTGAAATTGAACTCTTAACTCCCAAGTTTTAGTGTCCCGGGCCCCGGCATGTGGGTACAAAGGACCTAATGTAACAAGGAGTCACAGTTCACATGGCAGCACAATGACAGAGCCTGGAGGTGGCATCAGTAGGAGGAGACCATATAGTGTCTGAATGGCATAGCCTTGAGCTGGTGGCAAATGAGGAGACAATAGGGCCTCACAATCTCTAATAATAAAAGATGAATTTTGAAATTTCCATTGAAGATGTAGGGTACCTAGTGCTACCATAAACATATTTAAGTAATGTTCTAGGTCCAGCACCATCACTAAACCATGTAGTTGCTAAATGACACAGACTGGAGATGGCTGAAGCATCATTAAACCATATATTGGATGAATGGCACAGCCTGGAGCTGGCTGAAGCATGAAGAGACCATATAGTGTCTGAATGACACAGCCTGGATGAGGCTGAAGCATGAGGAGACATATAATGGCTGAATGACACAGCGTGGAGGTGTTGGCAGCATGAGGAGACATATAGTGGCTGAATGACACAGCATGGAGGTGTTGGCAGCATGAGGAGACCATATAGTGGCTGAATGACACAGCCTGGAGATGGAAGCAGCATGAGTAGACACAAGGGCTTCACAATCCCTAAGATTAACTCCTTAAGGATGCAGCTCATTTTCACCTCAAGGACGCAGGCCTTTTTTGCAAATCTGACCACTGTCACTTTAAGCATTAATAACTCTGGGATGCATTTACTTTTCATTCTGATTCCAAGAAAGTTTTTTCGTGACCTATTCTACTTTATGTTAGTGGTAAAATTTCGTTGATACTTGCATCATTTCTTGGTGAAAAATTCCAAAATTTGTTGAAAATTTTTCACATTTTGCATTTTTTTTACTTTGAAACTCTCTGCTTATAAGGAAAATGGACATTTCAAATGAGTTATATATTAATTCACATATACAATATGTCTACTTTATGTTTGCATCATACGATTGACATGTTTTTACTTTTGGAAGACATCAAAGGGCTTCAAATATAGCAGCAATTTTCAAATTTTTCACAAAATTTTCAAAATCAGAATTTTTCAGGGACCAATTCAGTTTTGAAGGGGATTTTAGGGGCCTTCATATTGGAAATATACGGCAAATAACACCATTATAAAAACTGCACCCCTCAAATTATTCAAAATGACATTCAGTAAGTGTATTTACCCTTTAGGTGCTTCACAGGAATAGCAGCAAAGTGAAGGAGAAAATTCTAAATATTCATTTTTTACACTTGCATGTTCTTGTAGACCCAGTTTTTGAATTTTTACAAGGGGTAAAAGGAGAAAAATCTTCCTAAAATTTGTAACCCAAATTCTCTCAAGTAAGGAAATATCTCAAATGTGTATGTCAAGTGCTCTGTGGGTGCACTAGAGGGCTCAGAAGGGAAGGAGCGACAATGGGATTTTGGAGAGTGAGTTTTTCTGAAAAGTTTTTTGGGGGGCATGTCACATTTAGGAAGCCCCTATGGTGCCAGAACAGAAAAGAAAACCCCCACATGGCATACTATTTTGGAAACTACACCACTCAGGGAACTTAACAACAATGAGCCTTAACACCCCACAGGTGTTTGACGACTTTTCGTTAAAGTTGGACGTGTAAATTAAATTATTATTTTTTTCACTAAAATGCAGTTTTTTCATCCAAATTTTACATTTTTGCAAGGAGTAATAGGAGAAAATGTCCCCAAAATTTGTAACCCCATCCCTTCTGAGTATGGAAATACCCCATGTGTAGACGTCAAGTGCACTGCAGGCTCACTACAATGCTCAGAAGAGAAGGAGTCACATTTGGATTTTGGAAAGCAAATTTTGCTAAAATGGTTTTTGGGGTCATGTCACATTTAGGAAACCCCTATGGTGCCAGAACAGCAAAAAAAAATAAATAAATAAATAAATAAACACATGGCATACTATTTTGGAAACTACACCCCTCAAGGAACGTAACAAGAGGTACAGTGAGCCTTAACACCCCACAGGTGTTTGACGACTTTTAGTTAAAGTTGGATGTGTAAATGAATTATTTTTTTCACTAAAATGCTGGTTTTTCCTCAAATTTTACATTTCTACAAGGGGTAATAGGAGAAAATGCCCCCCAAAATACCCCATGTGTGGATGTCAAGTGCTCTGCTGGCACACTACAATGCTCAGAAGAGAAGGAGTGCCATTGAAATTATGGAGAGAGAATTTGGTTGGAATAGAAGTCCCATTTACAAAGCCCCCCGTGGTGCCAGAACAGTGGACCCCCCCACATGTGACCCCATTTTGGAAACTACACCCCCCACAGAATTTAATAAGGGATGCAGTGAGTATTTACACCCCACTGGCATTTGACAGATTTTTGGAACAGTGGGCTGTGCAAATGAAAAATTATATTTTTCATTTTCACGGACCACTGTTCCAAAAATATGTCAGACACCTGTGGGGGGTAAATGCTCACTGCTCCCCTTACTACGTTCCATGAGGGGTGTAGTTTCCAAAATGGGGTCACATGTGTGGGGGGGTCCATTGTTCTGGCACTATAGGGGCTTTGTAAACACACATGGCCTTCATCCGGTCTAAATTACTCAGGTGTAGCTGGTCTTTTATTTCCACACCCCGCTCCAGGGCGGGGATCATAGGGATGCAAAGCAAGGTAGTGTGAACGGGTGCATAGAATGCAAAACAAAGTGCACATACCAAAAACCAAAGAAATACACCTTCTTAAAATCAACTGACCTGTTTATGTCTGCAGGTAGGGGGACAGATTGTTACGATCATTCATTCCCAGAGGACCTAGTGCCTCTAGGTTGCAGATCCATTTAATCTCTTTTTTCATTAGAATGCGATTGCGATCTGTCCCCTGACCTGCCGACATCACTCGTTCTATTCCTGCGAACTTTAGATGAGTAACATTATTATTGTGGACCTCTCGCATATGAGTTATGAATTTAGGGGATCCTTTACCTGTTGTAAGACTATAGAGATGTTCTTTTATTCTTTTGTTTAGAGTGCGTTTTGTTTTCCCAATGTAATACATGCCACAAGTACACACCAATGCATACACTATGTGTGTACTGCGGCATGTGATAAACTGTTTGACTTCAACATTGACACCTCCTAATCTAAATTTATTCTGCTGAAGATTGCATTTGCAAACACTATATTTTTTGCATGCAAAATTGCCACTTGGAGCCGTTTTATTCAACCAAGTTTTCTGTAGTTTTTTGTTATTTTTGATTTGTTTGTTTAAATAACCTGAAATCGTGGTGCTACGTTTATATGTGACTATTGGGCGATTCTTGGCCACTTCTGCTAGATCACTATCAGTTTAGAGGATGTACCAATATTTATTGATGGTTCTTTTGATAATATCATTCATGGGCAAATTATGGAAACTGAATATGAAATGTTTTTAATTTTTTTCTTTTTCTTTCTTATTGGCACCTTTTGTATTGTGCACCTCTTGTTTGGTCTTGTTTGGAACTTTCTGATATGCTTGTTTGACTACTTCTTTAGGGTAATCACGTTCCAACAAGCGATTCTTCAGTTCCTGTGCCTGAGCCTGATACTCAGTATCTTCAGTGTTAATTCTTCTCAGGCACAGGAACTGTCTGTATGGGATCCCTCTCTGTAAGTGCTGCGGATGTCAGCTTTTGTAATGTAACAAAGAATTTTCACTTATCTCTTTTCTGTACCCTGTGGTTTTAATTGTATTCCCCTCTGCCCATAGATGGACATCAAGGAAATTAAGCTGTTTTTCACCAAATTGATAAGTGAATAGCATATTTTGATCATTTGTGTCATTCATATATGTCACAAATTGTTTTAAACTGGTCGGCTGTGCCATCCCATATTACGAACACGTCGTCGATGTAACACATGTAGAGTTTAATGTTCTGCAAAAATGGGTTTTTGGAGGTGTAGATAATGTTGCTCTCCATTACTGCTAAAAAATATTTGCATATGTGCAAGAAACCGGGGTACCCATTGCTGTACCCCAGTTCTGCACATACCAATTGCCTACCTGCATAAAGGTGTTTTGTGTCAGGATGAGCTCAACTCCCTCAGTTATGAATTCTTGAAAAGCAAGGGATTTATTGGATTTTCCGATAAATTTCCTGAGGGCCCCTATACCCGCATCATGGGGGATGCGAGTATAGAGGCTCTCAACGTCAATGGATGCCATATGGTAAGTATCTTCCCATTGGAAGCCATGTACCAGTCGGAGCAAATCGTCTGTGTTTTTAAGGTAAGCTGGAATGCAGGGCAACAAAGGGGACAGTAACCATTCCATGTTTGATGATAGTGCCTTAGTCGCCGACCCAATCCCCGAGACGATAGGACGTCCCGGGGGCTGGGTTCACGATTTGTGCACTTTTGGCACAATGTACCATTTTGGTACTTGAGGAACTTGGGGGATACGTTTTTCCATAGTTTTCTCGCTAATTTGTCCTAATCGGACATATTTACTTCGGTCATTACTTTCCCTGTGGGGTTCTCTGTTAATTTTGTATATATTGATGTATTTGTGAATTGGCGTGTCACTTCCCTGTCATGTTGTTCTCTGCTCCATACAACTATTGATCCCCCCTTATCAGCCTTAGATATTACTAGTTGGGATTGATCTGCTAACCAGTTTAATGCTATATTTTCCTCTCTTGTAATGTTGTGCTTTTTTGTGGGTAAAGAATGGCTTTTATGTCTTTTAATACAGCTCTATGGAACATATCCACTGCCCCCCTTGGAATGGGTTGGGGATTGAATGATGAGGGGTTTCCTTCTGTAAAGTAGGAGCTCGTCCTATCTTGGGGACCCTCATCTATCCCTTGCAAGTGGCATAGTGTGGTTAAACATTCTTGTTCATACATGTTAAACTCTGGCACCATCGGAAAATGTAATTGGTCGATGTCACATGGGATTTCTCCCTCTTTTTCTATTGCAGTGTTAACTTTAATATTAGAAAAGTATTTATGGATGTTAATCTTACGGAGAGCTCTATATAACTCAATCTCAAAATGATGATATCTAAAGTCCTCATTTAACCCAAAATTAAGTCCTTTGGATAGGACTGACAAACAAGCGTCAGTCAGTGACGTGTCCGTGAGATTAATTACATTTCTGTGTTTTAGTCTCTCCACGTGACATTCTTGCGTTTCTTTTGTTTTGTCCATGTATTGAAGGCACTTTTTTCTCTGGCTCCTCTAGTTTTTCGCCTAAAGGGACGACTGCTCCTGGGTTAGTAATATTCTCATGGGTAGATCTTTGTGCCTCATCTGAAGAGCTAGTCTCCATTTCTGTGGGGAGGTAATCTGTTTTTTTGTATATATTTTTCTTTTGTGCTCTATACTTTCTGTTGTTATTTGGTTTCCGATTATACTGTTGTTTTTGTTTTCCCCATGTAAATATTTGATTATCCTCGAAATTTTTGCGGTCACGAAGGTATTTATCTCGCTTCTGCGTTTTGATTTCATCCTGTAGTTTCATGAGACGTTGTTCTACGGTTGTGATAAAGTTGTTATGCTATTCCTCTGTAACCTTGGTACGTAGAACCGTCCTAGCTCTGCTGAGCATAATGGTCACTGTGAAATAGTCTTTATTGTTTTTTTCTAGCACCAAACGTTACAGGTTTAATGAGTGCTTTAAATGCTCTGCTTGCCATTGTGCTACAAACTCCTCATCGTCTAGAAATTGCGTGGGATTTTTAAAAACCCGTAGTCCTCTTGGGACCCTGTTTGTCTCTGCATATGCTTTGTCTCTGAATATTTGTTATTTTACTGCCGGCAGTCTGAATGAAAATGTTTGCATCCTGGAGTACTCCTTTAAGTTATAAAAAAATGATATATTGTGGAAACCTCTCTTATCATAAATCATCCTGTACAGATTAACATTAGGGTTACATGTAATGTATTTTATGCTGCAGATTCGCCGATGACTTGACTCTATAGAGTGCCTCCTGCTATTTACCCCCCCCCCCGTGTGCTGCTCACAACAGCAATCTGCCACTAACAAGCAGCAACACAGGGGCCTGTGCAGTTTACTCTGAGACATCGTATAGCGGCAGATTGCTGCTGCAAGCAGGACACAGGGGAAAACAGCTGGAGGCACACTACAGGGTCAAGTCATTGACGGATCAGCAGAGTAACATACACTATTGATCTGTTACATGTGACTCTACCCTAAGGGTGCGTTCACGTGTGCATATTTTTGCTGCAAATTTGCTTCAGCAAACTTCGCTGATGTGTGTGCATGTAGGATGTGTGTTATGTACTGTATGTATCATGTATGAATGATGTGTGTATGTACTGTATGTATGATGTATGAATGATGGGGGAGATTTATCAAAACCTGTCCAGAGGAAAAGTTGCTGAGTTGCCCATAGCAACCAATCAGATCGCTTCTTTCATTTTGCAGAGATCTTGTTAAAAATGAAAGAAGCAATCTGATTGGTTGCTATGGGCAACTCAGCAACATTTCCTCTGGACAGGTTTTGATAAATCTCCCCCGATGTGTGTGTATGTACTGTATGTATGATGTATGATGTGTGTGTATGAATGATAGATGTGTGTAAACAAGATGTATGTATGATGTGTGGAGATCTATTCTGTGGGGCGGGGAGAATCTGGAGGCGGCGGGTGTATGTATGATATGTGTGTGTATGATGTTTGTGTATGTATGTGTTTATGTACTGTATGTATGAATGATGTGTGTGTATGTACTGTATGTGGCAGTATTATATTCAGGGGGTACAGTAGGTGGAAGTATTATATTCAGGGGGTACAGTAGGTGGCAGTATTATAAGCAGGAGATACAGTGTGTGGAAGTATTATATTCAGGGGTACAGTAGGTGGAAATATAATATTCAGGGGGTACAGTAGGAGGCAGTATTATATTCTGGGGGTACAGTGTGTGGCATTATTATATTCAGGGGGTACAGTAGGTGGCAGTATTATATTCAGGGGTACAGTGTGTGGAAGTATTATATGCAGGGGATACAGTGTGTGGCAGTATTATATTTAGGGGATACAGTGTGTGGCAGTATTCTATTCAGGGGATACAGTGTGTGGAAGTATTATATTCAGGGGTACAGTAGGTGGCAGTATTATATGCAGGAGGTAAAGTGAATGGCAGTTTTATATTCGGGGTATACAGTATTTGGCAGTATTATATTCAGGGGGTACAGTATTTAGAAGAATTATAATGATTATTGTCTTCATACAGAGGATGAGGATCTACTGACAAAGTGAGAACCTATGATGTCTGGGCGTCAGACTCTGCAGAGAAGATGGAGCTGGAAGAAGTCCTGACGTCTGGACCAGATAAAGAAGAAAAGAAAAGACAACCGAGAAGACGTCACTCAGGTCACATATATCATTGTGTATTCTCCTGACTGTCCCATCAGAGCTGTAGTCACTTGTAAGTTCTGCAGTGATGATGGGTGATGCTATATCCTTATCTGTGGCTCTCCAGCTGTTGCAAAACTAAAACTCCTATAATGCCTGAGGTTCTCTGGACATGATGGGAGTTATAGCTTTATAACAGCTGGAGAGCAACTGGAACCAAGGTGTTTGGTGGGGGTCCCAGTAGTTGGACCCCCTCCTGAAAAATGGGATGCTTATTGTTCAATGTCTGTTTTGTCTGTCTGGCCCTGCCTGTTAGTCACTTATATAGTAGTGTATTCTCCTAACTGTGTCCCATCAGTGCTGTAGTTACTGATATCTTTGTGCGGCTGAGTAAGGGGTCATCCGGGATTGGGGAAGTGGGTCGTCAGGTGGTAGGGGGCCCAAGGCAATTTTTTGCACCAGGGCCCTGGGGTTTCTAGCTACGCCTCTGCCAGCTCCCAATTGCAATCGGCTTCATCATTATCAACAAGTGTCTGCATGTCACTAATCTGCTCCTCAGGTTCCTCAACAGTGTCTGCTTCAGGACCCTGGACCCTGGCAACACCGCCTCCCACGTCACTCTCTTCATCACTACTTGCCCACCTAGCGGAGGAAGCGGCGGATGTCTCCTCCACTTCTTGGCTTTGCAGTAGCTGCTGACTGTCCTCTATTAGATCGTCCTTATTGAAGAGTGGAGCTGAACCCACAGCATAAGATACTTCTGTTGGAGAGGGAACAGCAAAGGACAGAGGAAATGGGAGGACAGGGACTGCTAACTGAGGGTTGTGTCTGAGGGCCATGCCAACTGAGGGTTGTGTCTGAGGAACCCTCCAACTGTTGACTGGGGGTGTCAGATGTCACTTATGATGAAGTGGATGATCGTGTTAACCAATCGACGACGGCAGATGGGTTGCTGGTCTAGACACGACCGCTAGCTGATAACTGGAGCTCAGGCCTCTCGCGACTCCTGCTGCCACTCGCCCCTAGTCTGCTGCAATCTCTGCCTGAAGGATTGAGGCCCCTGCCACTCCTCTGTGCACATCCTGGCACTTCTCTGCCTGACATACTTAGTGTGTATACGAGGGGAGTACAATACGCTTCACTACGCTTAAAACAGTATTTGTCTAGAACAGCAGCAGGTGTGCACTTTTTGCTGGCCCTTGACAAATTAACAGAAACAAAATAGTACACAACTTAGATGTAGGTATGTGGTATGTACTGCTGAGGGTAGAAAAATGCTTTACAGCACACTTAAAAAAGTATTTGAGTACAAAACCAGCCGATGAGTACTTTTGGCTGGATTTTCACAGTATGTAGGCCCTTGACAGATTAACAGGTCCAAAATGGTACACTACTTAGATGTATGTATGCGGTATGCACTGATGAAGGCAGAAAAATGCGCTACAATATGCCTATAAACTCTGTATTTTTGCAAAACACCAGCCAGGGATTACGTTTGGATGTCCTTTCCCAGTATGTAGGCCCTTGACAGATTAACAGGTACAAGATAGTACACTACTTAGATGTAGGTATGTGGTATGCACTGATGAGGGCAGAAAAATGCTCTACAGTACACTTAAAAAAGTATCTGAGTACAACACCAGCCAGTGAGTACTTTTGCCTGGACTTCCACAGTATGTAGGCCCTTGTAAGATTAACAGTTAAAAAATAATACACTACTTAGATGTACTTGTGCGGTATGCACTTATGAGGGCAGAAAAATGCACTACAATATGCCTAAACTCTGTAAAAAAAATGTAAAACACCAGCCGGTGATTAGTTTTGTCTGTCCTTTCACATTATTTATGCCCCTGACAGATTAACAGGTACAAAATAGTACGCTACTTTGATGTACATATGCGGTATGCACTTATGAGGGCAGAAAAATGTGCCACAATACGCCTAAAAACTCATTATTTTTGTAAAACACCAGCGGGTGATTACTTTTGTCTGTCCTTTCACAGTATGTAGGCCCTTGACAGATTAACAGGTACAAAATAGTTCACTACTTAGATGTACATATGTGGTATGCACTGATGAGGGCAGAAAAAATATGCTACAATACTCCTAAAAACTCTGTATTTTTGTAAATCACCAGCAGGAGATTACTTTTGTCTGTCCTTTCACAGTATGTAGGCCCTTGACAGATTAACATTTACAAAATAGTACACTGCTTAGATGTACGTATGTGGTATGCACTGATGAGGGAAGAAAAATGCGCTACGGTACCCTTAAAAATATTTTTTTTTTGTAAAACACCAGCAGTACACAACAGAGCTTCAGCCAAAAAAAGCTGTGTACTAAACCAAAAATTTCACTCTGTCAAAGAATATTAGGAATGGACTGGTGGGTATTATACCGTCTACAGACTTGTATAACCAGTAGATGATTTTTTGTAGAACAAAGACACTGAATTGCGCTGAAAAATTATTCCTGCCTCCTCTGCTAAGGTTTATGACGTTGATGCAGCTTGTTGAAATGTATGAGGCAACACACAGCTATGTGCCCCTCTCTGTAATACTATGCTAAAGAAAGTGACTGGGAGATTAATGCCTGCAGCTGCAGTAAAAATCCTTTTCAGTGAAAAAAACAATGCTCTCCATCCACGAGAACACTGATGTGACTAGAGGATGTTAAACGCTGTTGGAATGCGCTTTTCTTTGCTGTAACACACACACACAGGCTGTCCGTCCTATCTCTCTGCAGTGTCATGGATGAAGTGGCTGGCCGCAATATGGCTGCTGATTATATAGGGCTGTGACATCACAGGGGTGACTGGCTGCTGATAGGCTGCATCCTGCATGTGATTCAGGGTCATTCCGCCTACTTCCCTTCCCGCCTTGCCTTCCCGCTTTCCCAGCATCCCTTGTCCCATGTACTGACATGTGGATCTGCCATTTTAGATGCCCTGGAGCCTGGAACAAGTTTAATGAAGTGATTCTAGAATTGCGGTGATATTCGTTGCATTTGTTCATCTCTACTGTAGGTTGTTATTACTTTTTTGATCTTGTAGTGCATTAAAAAGTTATCTCCTACAGGGGCTTCCATACAAAATAAAATCTACTTTTAAATGACCAGAAGAGGAGATTTAGCATTATTAGTATAAACTGTAGCTTTATTTAAATATATTTCTATTTATTACTAGTTAAGTCTCTGTATATTAAAATCTTTGTAAGGGGCAGAAGTTGAGTGCAAAATACTTTGAGAATCAAGAAAAGTGTAGAGAAACTAGTGCTCTTTCAGAGATGTAGCAAGATATGAGATAGCTTTATATACAATCTCATTTACTATCCATTTCATCCCTTTTCCAGAAATTGCAAAAGAAAAGAAATCCCCCGGTAGTCTGTTAAATGTTGGTTTTGTGTGTAATACTTTAATAACATTCTGAAAATGATCTGTAGATGTGAACCCCTGGTGTCTGATTATTACTATTTTCTTTTATTGTAGGAAAGAAAGCGAGATAATTCAATAAAAAGACACGTTGTTGCTTAACTTTTCTTACTCTCAAGAGGTTTTGATGATTTAATAACTTTAAAGAACAAAATGAGAATACTGTTACTTAATTTACATTTTTAACATGGTCTTGTCATCATAATCCACCGTACTCCGTACTAAAATTATTTACCACAAGAAGGACATTCTAAAATATTGGTAAAGGTGAACTTAACCCCTTAAGGACGCAGGGCGTATCCATACGCCCCCATTTACGAGTCCTTAAGGACTCAGGGCGTACGGGTACGCCCTGCGTTCTTTCAGCCCCTGCGGCTCACCGGGCAGGGACCGGACCGGGATGCCTGCTGATATCATTCAGCAGGCATCCCGGTATATCGCCCAGGGGGGTCCTGAGGTCCCCCCTATCTGCGATCGCCGCAAATCGCGCGTCAATTCAGATGTGCGATTTGCGGTTATTCCGGGTCAATTGGGTCTCTGGTGACCAGGAAAAAAAGGGTGAATGGGCCTGTCCGAGACAGCCCCATTCACCCATACCCAGCAGGAGTGAGGTGGCACGGGTGCCGCCTCACGATCACGTGATTGATCGTTCGGAACGACTGACCAATCACGGACTTGCTGGGCGGTGATCAGGACGGCGATCGGAGCGGAGATCGGTGCCGGCGGGGGTACCTTGCCCTGGTCCGGCGGGGGTCTCCTCAGGATTGGTGCTGGTGACAGGAGCAGCAGGATCGGTCCCGGCGGCAGGATACAGCAATAACTCTCGGCATGCAAAGCCAAAGGGCATGCTGGGAGTTGTAGTTTTTCAACAGCTGGAGTTCCAACTACAACTCCCAGCATGCCCTTTGGTAGTCTGTGCATGCTGAGGGTAGTAGTTATGCAACAGCTGGAGGCACATTTTTTCTATGCAAAAGTGTGCATCCAGCTGCTGCATAACTACAACTCCCAACATGTACATACTACCAAAGGGTATGTTGGGAGTTGTAGCAGTGTGCTTCCAGCTGTTGCAAAACCACAACTCTCAGCATGGCCTTCGAAGGTAAATGCATGCTGATTGTTGCAGTTTTGCAACAGCTGGAGACACATTGGTTGTGAAACAGAGTTTTTTACCTAACCTCCAGCTGTTGCAAAAATACAACTCCCAGCATGCACTGTACAGAGACTGTACATGCTGGGAGTTCTAGTTTTGCAACAGCTGGAGGCACACTGGTTGGGAAACACTGAGTTAAGCAACAAACTCTCAATGTTTCGCAACCAATGTGCCTCCAGCTGTTGCATAACTACAACTCCCATCATGTATGGCCTGTCAGTGCATGCTGGGAGTTGTAGTTTTGCAACAGCTGGAGGTTTGCCCCCCATGGTACATACAGGGTACATTGACACAGGCGGGTCTACAGCGAGTTCTTCTGCAAGTTTAAGATGCGGCAAATTTTCCGCCGCAGCTCAAACTCCCAGTGAGAATCTCACTGTAAACCTTTCCACGTGTGAATGTACCCTAAAACCACTACACTACACAAAATAAAAACACTACATACCCCTACACAGTCCCCCCCCCCAATAATAATAAAAAAAGCCTTGTACCATACTGTTTCCAAAACGGAGCCTCCAGCTGTTGAGAAACAACAACTCACAGTATTGACGGACAGCCACTGACTGTCAAGGCATGCTGGGAGTTTTGCAACAGCAGGAGACCCTGTTTAGGAAACACTACCGTAGGGTATTTTTGTGGCGGATTCAAATCCCCAATTTAGGCCTCAAATGCGCATGGTGCTCTCTCGCTTCGGAGCCCTGTCGTATTTCAAGGAAGCAGTTTAGGGTCACATATGGGGTATCTCCGTACTCGGGAGAAATTGTGTTACAAATTTTGGGGGGCTTTTTCTCCTTTTACCACTTATTAAAAGGTAAAGTTGGGGTCTACACCAGCATGTTAGTGTAAAAATTTTTTGTTTTTTTTTCACAAGGGATAAAAGGAAAAAAAGACCCCCAAAAATTGTGATGCAATTTCTCCTGAGTACAGAAATACCCCATATGTGGGCGCCATGTACATTTGAGGTCTAAATCGGTGATTTGCACGGGGGTGGCTGATTTTACAGCTGTTCTGACATAAACGCAAAACAATAAATACCCACATGTGACCCCATTTTGGAAACTACACCCCTCACGGAATGTACAAAGGTGTATAGAGAGCCTTAACACCCCACAGGTGGTTGACAAATTTTCGTTAAAGTTGGATGTGAAAATAATTTAAAAAAATTTTTCACTAAAATGCTGGTGTTACCCTACGTTTTTCATTTTCACAAGGGAGAATAGGAAAAAAAGCCCCCCCCTCAAAATTCGTAACCTCATTTATTCTGAGTAAGAACATACCCCATATGTGGATGTAAAGTGCTCTGCCGGCGAACTACAGGAGCGACATTGGGCTTTTTGCAAGAGAAGGTGTCTGAAATTGAAGGCCATGCGTGTTTATAAAGCCCCCATAGTGCCAGAACAGTGGACCCCCCCCACATGTGATCCCATTTTAGAAACTACAACCCTCACATAATGTAATAAGGGGTAAAGTGAGCATTTACGCCCCACAGGTGTCTGACAGATTTTTGGAACAGTGGTCCGTGAAAATTAAAAATTTTATTTTTCATTTGCATAGCCCACTGTTCCAAAGATCTGTCAAACACCAGTGGGGCATAAATGTTCACTGCACCCCTTATTACATTACTTGAGGGGTGTCATTTCCAAAATGGGGTCACATGTGGGGGGGTCCACTCTTCTGGCACTATGGGGGCTTTGTAAACACACATGGACTTCAATTTCAGACACCTTCTCTTGCCAAAAGAGTTTATAGTTTCCAAAATGTGGTCACATGTGGGGGGTCCACTGTTCTGGCACCACGGGGGGCTTTATAAACACACATGGCCACCCACTTCTATTCCAACCAAATTCTCTCACCAAAAGCCCAATGGCGCTCCTCCTATTCTGAGCATTGTAGTTCACCCGCAGAGCACTTTACATCCACATATGGGGTTTTTCCATACTCAGAAGAATTGGGGTTACAAAGTTTGGGATGCTTTTTCTCCAAATACGTCTTGTGAAAATGAAAAATTTGGGGTAACACCAGCATTTTCGTGAAAAAAATCAAATTTTTCATTTTCACTTCCAAATTTAGCAGAAATTTGACAATCACCTGTGGGGTGTTAAGGCTCACTATACCCCTTGTTACGTTCTTTGAGGGTTGTAGTTTCCAAAATAGTATGCCATGTTTTTTTTGCTGTTCTGGCACCATAGGGGCTTCCTAAATGCAACATGCCCCCCAAAAACAATTACAGCAAAATTTCCAAAATCCAAATGTGACTTCTTCTCTTCTGAGCATTATAGTGCACCAGCAGAGCACTTGACGTCCACACATGGGGTATTTCCATACTCAGAAGAGATGGGGTTACAAATTTTGGTGGGCATTTTCTCCTATAACCTCTTGAAAAAATTTTCATTTACACTTCCGACTTTAACGAAAAGTCGTCAAACACCTGTGGGGTGTTAAGGCTCTGCGGACCCCTTGTTACGTTCCTTGGGGGTGTAGTTTCCAAAATAGTATGCCATGTGGGGAGTTTTCTGCTGTTCTGGCACCATAGGGGCTTCCTAAATGTGACATACCCCCAAAAAACCATTTCAGAAAAACTCACTCTCCAAAATCCCATTGTCGCGCCTTCCCTTCTGAGCCTTGTAGTGCACCCACAGAGGACTTGACATCCACATATGAGGTATTTCCTTACTCGATAGAAATTGGGTTACAAATTTTGGGGGGCTTTTTCTCCTTTTACCCCTTGTAAATTTTCAAAAACTTCGTCTACAAGAACAGTAGAGTGTAAAAAATGAAGATTTAGAATTTTCTCCTTTACTTGCTGCTATTCCTGTGAAACACCTAATGGGTTAATACACTTTCTGAATGTCATTTTGAATACTTTGGGGGTGCAGTTTTTATAATGGGGTAATTTATGGGGTATATCTAATATGAAGGCCCCTCAAATCCACTTCAAAACTGAACTGGTCCCTGAAAAATTCTGATTTTGAAAATTTTGTGTAAAATTGTAAAATTGCTGCTGTACTTTAAAGCCCTCTGATGTCTTCCAAAAGTAAAAACATGTCAACTTCATGATGCAAATATAAAGTAGACATATTGTATATGTGAATCAATTTATAATTTATTTGCAATATCCATTTTCCTTACAAGCAGAGAGTTTCAAAGTTAGAAAACCTCAAAATTTTCAAAATTTTCATGAAATTATAGGATTTTTCACCATGAAAGGATGCAAGTAACAATGAGAATTTACCACTGTGTTAGGCTGGGTTCACACTACGTTTTCTCCCATACTGGAGCGCATACGGCAGGGGGGAGCTAAAACCTCGCGCTCCCGTATGCCTTCGTATGCGCTCCCATATGTCATTCATTTCAATGAGCCGGCCGGAGTGAAACATTCGGTCCGGTCGGCTCATTTTTGCGCCGTATGCGCTTTTACAACCGGACCTCAAACCGTGGTTGACCACAGTTTTAGGTCCGGTTGTAAAAGCTTATACGGCGCAAAAATGAGCCGACCGGACCGAACGTTTCACTCCGGCCGGCTCATTGAAATGAATGACATACGGGAGCGCATACGAAGCCATACGGGAGCACGAGGTTTTAGCTCCCCCCTGCCGTATGCGCTCCCGTATGGGAGAAAACGTAGTGTGAACCCAGCCTTAAAGTAAAATATGTCACAAAAAAACAGAATCAGAATAATCGGTAAAAGCATCCCAGAGTTATTAATGCATAAAGTGACAGTGGTCAGAATTGCAAAAAAGGGCTGAGTCCTTAAGGTGAAAAAGGGCTCAGTCCTGAAGGGGTTAATATGCAGTGAAACCTCTCTGAGAAGACCACCCAAATTTTCAATGAAAAAGTGGTCCTTTGTGGGTGTAGTCTTCTGATTATTTCACTCAGGCAGATTATTGGGCAAATGAGTGTTCCTAGGAATGCTGGTTCCCAACAACTGGTCAGTGGAATGGGGTGCAACGATCAGCAGGTGTCATTCATCAGCTTATCAAAACTTTTGTACAGCCAATGAAACCCATATGTTAACAGGGAATGTACTGCAGAAAAAATTGACCTTCTAAAAGAAAATGACCACAATGCTTAATGCATGGGTGGAAGAAAATCAGCAAAATGTGTTTTAATTGGAAGTTAAATAGTACAGTTTTTTCATGAATTGTAAAAAAGTTGTGCATAAAGGGATATGTGTCACTTTTGTGCATTTTTACAGATGCGAATACCCAAAATAGGAATCATTTATGTCCCAAAATAGAAATCACCTTTCACAGGTTGTAAAAAGCCACTACTTTTTCACTCTCTAGACACAAAACGGATATGCATTAGCATAAATGATCTGCTCTTCTAGTCTGTTTTTAATCCACCTGTTAGTTACCACTTGGTACCATCCACCTAACCATAGTCATATATGTTGACGACTCTTTCCTGCTTTTACTTTGTCTTAAAATCAGCTCAGAAGTACATAGATACACTCCTAGGTGACCTGAAAGTGTTATATAGGGCTTTAACCCCTTAAGGACGCAGCCCATTTTGACCTTAAGGACGCAGCAGTTTTTTGCAAATCTGACCACTGTCACTTTAAGCATTAATAACTCTGGGATGCTTTAACTTATGATTTTGATTCTGAGATTGTTTTTTTGTGACATATTCTACTTTATGTTAGTGGTAAATTTTTGTCGATACTTGCATCATTTCTTGGTGAAAAAATTTTGCATTTTTCGAACTTTGAAGCTCTCTGCTTGTAAGGAAAGTGGACATTCCAAATAAATGATATGTTGATTCACATATACAATATGTCTAGTTTGTGTTTGCATCATAAAGTTGACATGTTTTTACTTTTTGAAGACATTATAGGGCTTTTTAGTTTAGCAGCAATGTTCCAATTTTTCATGAAAATTTATATATCGGAATTTTTCAGGGACAACTTCAGTTTCTAAGTGAATTCGAGTGTAACCCTATTTCTCTCGAGTAAGAAAATACCTCATATGTGGATGTAAAGTGCTCTGCAGGCGCAGTAGAGGGCTCAGAAGGGAAGGAGCGACAGTAGGATTTTGGAGAGCGAATTTTGCTGAAATGGTTTTTGGGGTGCATGTCTCATTTAGGAAGCTCCCATGGTGCCATAACAGCAAAAAAAAAAAAAAAAAAAACACATGGTACACTATTTTGGAAACTACACCCCTCATGGAACGTAACAAGGGGTATAGTGAGCCGTAACATCCCACAGGTGTTTGACGAATTTTCACTATAGTCAAATGAAAAATTCAATTTTTTTCACTAAAATGCTGGTGCAACCTCAAATTTTTCAATTTTACAAGGGTTAATAGGTAAAAATATCCCCCAAAATTTGTTACCCAATTTCTTTCGAGTAAGGAAATACTTCATATATGGATGTTAAGTGATCTGTGGGTGCACTAGAGGGCTCAAAAGGGAAGGAGCGACAATCGGATTATGGAGAGAGAATTTTGCTGAAATGGTTGTTGGGGGCATGTCTCATTTAGGAAGCCCCCTTGGTGCCATAACAGCAAAAAAAACACATGGCACACTATTTTGGAAAGTGAGCCTCAACATCCCACAGGTGATTGACAAATTTTCACTAAAGTTGGAGGTAAGAATGAAAAAGTTAACCTCCCTGGCGGTATGATTCTGTCTGGAAATGTGTACCAAAAGCGGTACAATGTTTTTTAACTCAATTTCACATCTCCCTCCACCCATTTCACATCTCCCCCGTCACATTCCCCTCTCCCTTGTCACATCCCCCGTCACATTCTCCCCCCCTCCTTGTCACATTCTCCCCCCTCCTTGTCACATTCTTCCCCCCCCTTGTCATATTCCCCCCCTTGTCACATTCTCCTGCTTCATGTTACATTCCCCTCCATCTGTCACATCCCCCCCCTTGTCACATCCCCCCTTCATGTCACATTCCCCTCCCCCCCTGTCACATCCCCCCTTCATGTCACATTCCCCTCCCCCCCGTCACATCCCCCCTTCATGTCACATTCCCCTTCCCCCCTGTCACATCCCCCCTTCATGTCACATTCCCCTCCCCCCCTGTCACATCCCCCCCCCAGTCACATTCCCCCCCTTGTCACATTCCCCCCCCAGTCACATTCCCCCCCAGTCACATTCCCCCCAGTCACATTCCCCCCTGTCACATTCCCCCCCAGTCACATTCCCCCCAGTCACATTCCCCCCCTTGTCACATTCCCCCCCTTGTCACATTCCCCCCCAGTCACATTCCCCCCCAGTCACATTCCCCCCAGTCACATTCCCCCCCAGTCACATTCCCCCCAGTCACATTCCCCCCCAGTCACATTCCCCCCAGTCACATTCCCCCCAGTCACATTCCCCCCCAGTCACATTCCACCTCACTCACATTCCCCCCTTGTCACATTCCCCCCCTGTCACATTCCCCCCCCCAGTCACATCCCCCCCTCTGTCACATTCATCCCCCCCCCCCCCCCTTGTCACCTTCTTGTCCTGCAGCAAATACACTAGGTTTGCCGGCAGATTTCAAACCTAGTGTATTTGCTGCAGAACAAGCCCTTTCCCCTTCAGCCAATCACAGGCTTTACACCACTGCGGCCTGTGATTGGCTGAAAAGTGAAAGGTCCTAGAAGATGAATAGTGAAGAGAGGACACCCCGGGCTGCACGGAGGGGAACGGCATCTGCAGGGACCGGGACTAGGTGAGCAAAAGGTTTTTTTATTTTACTACTTCTTCCCTTTACACTTAGCTCAGTGTTTTTCTACCAGGGGGCCTCCAGCTGTTGTGAAACTACTACTCCCAGCATGCCCGGACAGCCTTTGGCTGTTCGGGCATGCTGAGAGTTGTAGTTTTGGAACAGCTGGAGGCCCCCTGGTAGGGAAACACTGACTTTTAGTATTTTTCTTTACCTGCTCTGGCCAGCCCCCGCAACGGGAGCCGACCAGAGCAGATAATCACATGTTTTCCCGGGGGGGCGCATCGCTATATCGCATTGCTTTTGCGATATATCGTGCAGCCCGGCCGGGAACTCTGCAATTCTACCCCGAGCGTGACTCGGGGTTACCGATCCTGGCTGGGAAAATTAACCCCGAGTCACGCTAGGGAATACCGCTCAGGAGGTTAATTTTTTTCACTAAAATGCTGGTGTTCTCCCAAATTTTTCATTTTTATAAGGGCTAATAGGAGAAAAAGCCCCCCAAAATTTGTAACACAATTTCTCCTGAGTATGGAAATACCTTATATGTGGATGTAAAGTGCTCTGCGGGTGAACTACAATGCTCAGAAGAGCATCCCGCGATCCCACGGATGTCCGCCATTTACCCCTCAGATGCCGTGATCAATACAGATCACGGCATCTACAGCATCGCGGTCACTAAAATGGATGATCGGATTGCCCGCAGCGCTGCCGCAGCGATCTGATCATCCAGCACAGCAGATGGAGGTCCCCTCACCTGGCTCCGCTGCCTTCCCAGTGTCTTATGCTCTGATCTGCCTTCCCACAGACCAGAGCAGAAGATGACCGATAATGCTGATCAGTGCTGTGCCCTCTACATAGCACTGAACAGTATTAGCAATCGAGTGATTGCTATTAACAGTCCCCTATGGGGACTATTAAAGTGTAAAAATAAAAGTAAAAAAAACAAGTTAAAAAATGTGAAAAAACCCCTCCCCCAATAAAAACGTAAATTGTCCCATTTTCCCAATTTCACCCCTAAAAAGTGTTACAACTGTCAATATTGGTTTCAAACCCACATTACACACTTGAAGTATGGAGCACTACATTATGAAAACAGGGATTATTTTTGACATATAAGTAATTAAAACCTGGATTCCCATAGACATCTTGGGGCCTACCACATAGTGCCTAGTGCCTAGTCTAGGTAATTGATTGTTAGTTACAATAACACTGAGCAATGCTCCGTATAAGAATCATATATAAGATAATAGATATATATTGATGTCCTTTACAATACTAACAGTATATGACAATATCATATGTCCTACTGATTACTATATATATATATATATATATATATATATATATATATATATATATATATGTATAAAGAACTAATGTTCATTCGGATGAGACATAATTATTTCACAGTTTCTTATCTCAACCCCCTTTCTCTCCATTCACCCCCCTTTATCTTGGGTGAATTGTAGTAGTAACGAGTGTAACTTGTCGCATTATCTGTCTGTCTTATCTAAACAGCCATAAATATCTAAGGAGACATCTAAGTATTCTTCCCTCAGACTTGCACTTTTAGAGGAGAACTTTAGAATTGTGGCCTACTTAACTCCTTGGGGACGGAGGGCGTATGCGTATGCCCTCGTGCCCATCACTTAAGGACGGAGGGCGTATCCATACACCCTCGGCATTTCCGATCACTGCCGCTCGCCGGGCGGTGATCGGACCGGGATGACTGCTGATATCTATCAGCAGGCATCCCGTGGCAATGCCTAGGGGGGTCCTGAGACCCCTCCATGTCGGTGATCGCGGAAAATCGCTGGTCAATTCAGACCAGCGATGTGCCCGTGATCCGGGCCATTCGGGTCACTGGTGACCGGATCGCCCAGAAAATAAGAATGATCGGAGCTGTCAGAGACAGCTCCGACCATCCTAAAGCATAGGAGCGAGGTGGCAGGCTGACCACCAATGGCAGGAGGGGGGCGGGGGGGGTTAAAGTTCATTTCCCCCGCTCTGGCCACCGATCAGAAGTTGATACAGAGCGGGGGAACACGGGCGGAGAGGGGGGAGCATGGCCCGACTTACCCGGACCGGTGGAGGTGGCAGAGGCGGCATCCACGAGCAGCGGCAGCAGCAGGAGGAGCGGCGGCCGGAAAGTGCGGCGGAGAAGGCTGAAGTGAAGATCCCGGTAAGTGATCTTCACTGTGGCCTTCTAAAAGCTGATAAACTACAACTCCCAGCATGCCCGCACAGCCAAAGGCTGTCTGGGCATGCTGGGAGTTGTAGTCTTGCAACATCTGAAGAGGCACAGTTTGGAGACCACTATAAGGTGGTCTCTAAACTGTAGCCCTCCAGATGTTGCAAAACAACAATTCCCAGCATGGCCAGACAGTCAGGGATGCTGGGCATGTATTTCTGCAATATCTGGCCCTTCATATGTTGCAGAACTACAACTCCCAGCATGCCTGGACAGTCTGGGCATGCTTGGAGTTCTAGTTTTGAAACATCTGGAGGGCTACAGTTTGGAGACCACTACTTAGAGTAGTTCTTCCCCAGTTCTTCCCCAGTTGTTGCATAACTACAACTCCTAGCATGCCCAGACTGTCCAGGCATGCTGGGAGTTGTAGTTCTGCAACATCTGAAGGGACAGATATTGCAGAACTACACGCCCAGCATCCCTGACTGTCTGGCCATGCTGGGAATTGTAGTTTTGCAACAGCTGTAGGCACACTGGTTGGGAAACACTGTGCTAAACACTGTCCTAACTCAGTGATTCCAACCCTCCAGCTGTTGCAAAACTATAACTCTCAGAATGCACTGACAGGCCATACATGCTGGGTGTTGTAGTTTTGCAACAGCTGGAGGCACATTGGTTGGAATCACTGAGCTAGAGTCAGTTTTCTGACTCAGCGGTTCCCCACCAGTGTGCCTAGAGCTGTTGTAAAACTACAACTCCCAGCATGTACGGTCTGTCAGTGCATTCTGGGAGTTGTAGTTTTGTAACAGCTGAAGGTTTGGGGTGCCCCCCCCCCCCCAGTTGAATGTAAAGGGTGCATTCACACAGGCGGGTTTACAGTGGGTTTCCTTCTACAAGTTTGAGCTGCGGCAAATTTTCCGCCGCAGCTCAAACTCCCAGCGGAAAACTTACTGTGAATCCCCGCCTGTGTGAATGTACCCTAAAAACACTACACTACACTACCAAATAATAAAGAGTAAAACATTACATATACACCCCCTTACACGTCGTCGTCATCCCTCCAAATAAAAATGAAAAAAGTCACATACGGCAGTGTTGCCTAAAGGGAGCCTCCAGCTGTTGCAAAACCACAACTCCCAGTATTGCCGGACAGCCATAGATTGTCCTGGCAGGCAGGGAGTCTTGCAACAGCTGGAGGCACCCTGTTTGGGAAACACTGCTGTAGGGTTTTACTGTAGGTAACCGGGTCCGTCCCTATTGCAAATTCCTTAGTTAGGCCTCAAATGCGCATGGTGCTCTCTCACTTCAGAGCCCTGTCGTATTTCAAGACAACAGTTTAGGGCCACATATGGGTTATATCCGTACTTGGGAGAAATTGCACTACACATTTTGGGGTGATTTTTCTCCTTTTACCCCTTATGAAAAGGTAAAGTTGGGGGCTACACCACCATGTTAGTGTAAAAAAAATTCCAAATTTTTACACTAACATGCTGGTGTTGCCCCATACTTTTCATTTTCACAAGAGGTAAAAGGAGAAAATGACCCCCAAAATTTGTAACACAATTTTTTCTGAGTACGGAAATACCCCATATGTGTAAAATGCTCTGCGGACGAACTACATGGCTCAGAAGTGAGAGAGCGCCATGTACATTTGAGGCCTAAATTGGTGATTTGCACAGGGGTGGATGATCGTTACAGCGGTTCTGACATGAACGCAAAAAAAAAACACCCACATGTGACCCCATTTTGGAAACTACACCCCTCACGGAACGTAACAAGGGGTATAGTGAGCCTCAACACCCTTCAGGTCTTTGACACATTTTCGTTAAAGTTGGACATGAAAATTAAAAATTTGTTTTTTTTTCCCCTGAAATGCTGGCGTTACCCCAAATTTTTCATTTTCGTAAGAGGTAATAGGAAAAAAGTCCCCCAAAATGTGTAACCCCATTTCTTCTGAGTATATAAATACCCCATATGTGGAAGTAAAGTGTTCTGTGGGCGAACTACAATGCTCAGAAGAGAAGGAGCGCCATTGGGCTTTTTGAGAGAGAATTAGGCTGGAATTGAAGGCTATGTGTGTTTACAAAGCCCCCATGGTGCCAGAACAGTGGACCTCCTCCACATGTGACCCCATTTTGGAAACTACACCCCTCACGGAATGTAACAAGGGGTACAGTGAGCATTTACGCCCCACATGTGTCTGACAGATTTTTTGAACAGTCGTCCGTAAAAATGAAAAATTTAATTTTTCATTTGCACAGCCCACTGTTCCAAAGATCTGTCAAATGCCAGTGGGGTATAAATGCTCACTGCACCCATTATTAAGTTCGGTGAGGGGTGTAGTTTCCAAAATAGTATGCCATGTGTTTTTTGTTTTACTGTTCTGGCATCATGGGGGCTTCCTAAATGTGACATGCCCCCAAAAACCATTTCAGCAAAATTCGCTCTCCAAAAGCCCAATGTTGCTCCTTCCCTTCTGAGCCCTCTAGTGGACCCGCAGATCACTTTACATACACATATGTGGTTCCTTACTCGAGAGAAATGGGGTTACAAATTTTGTGGGGCATTTTCTCCTATTACTCCTTGTGAAAATGTAACGTTTTGGGTAACACCAGCATTTCAGTGTTAAAAATCAAATTATTAATTTTCACGTCCCACTTTAACGAAAGTTCGTCAATCACCTGTGGGGTGTTAAGGCTCACTGTACCCCTTGAGGGGTGTAGTTTCCAAAATAGTATGTCATGTGGGTATTTTGTGCTGTTCTGGCACCATAGGGGCTTCCTAAATGCCACATGCCCCCCAAAAACCATTTCAGCAAAATTTGCTTTCCTAAAGCCAAATGTGACTCCTTCTCTTCTGAGCATTGTAGTGCGCCCGCAGACATTTTACACCCTAACATGGGGTATTTCCATTCTCAGAAGAGATGGGGTTACAAATTTTGGGGGGTATTATCTCCCATTACCCTTTGTAAAAATTTTAAATTTGGGGGAAAAAAACTGCACTTTAGTAAAAACCCCTTGTTATGTGCCTTGAGGGGTGTAGCTTCCAAAATAGTATGCAATGTGTTTTTTTTATTTATTTTTTTGCTGTTCTGGCACATAGGGGCTTCCTAAATGTGACATGCCCCTCAAAAACCATTTCAGCAAAATTCACTCTCCAAAATCCCATTGTTGCTTTATGAACCATCTTATCACCTTATTTTTCAGCGCAATTATGTGCTTTTTTTGCTCCACAAATCATCTGCTGCTTAGAATTATGTGTAGACTGTATAAAAACCAGTGCACACCATTCTTAACACTCTGTGACAGAGTGCAATTTAGGGTTTAATCCCTGTTTTTTTTTTTTTGTGGTGCTGCACTGTTGTATCCTGCTGCTGTTCACAAATATGTTTTTTCAGCGGACAGTAGTGCATTTGTCTGCCCTCATACGTGCATACCACATGCCTACATCAAAGCAGTCTACTATTTTGTATCTGTAACAAGTCTAGATACAGGGAATGTCCTTGCAAAAGTAATCACCGGCTGGTGTTTTACAAAAATACAGATTTTTTTCTGCGTATTGTTGCAAATTTTCTGCCCTCATCAGTGCATACCGCATATGTACATCCAAGTAGTGTACCATTTTGTACCTGTTAATCTGTCAAGGGCCTACATACTGTGAAAGTCCCAACAATAGCACTCACCGGATGGTGTTTTACAAAAATTGCAGAGTTTTTCGGCTCATTGTAGTGCATTTTTCTGCCCTCATCAGTGCATACCGCATACGTGCATCCAAATGCTGTACCATTTTGTACCTGTTAATTTGTCAACGGCCTACATACTGTGAAAGTCCAAACAATAGTACTCACCGGCTGGTGTTTTACAAAAATACAGATTTTTCTGCGTATTGTTGCTAATTTTTCTGCCCTCATCAGTGCATACCGCATACGTACATCCAAGTAGTGTACCATTTTGTACCTTTTAATCTGTCAAGGGCCTACACACTGTGAAAGTCCAAACACTAGTACTCACAGGCTGGTGTTTTACAAAAATACAGATTTTTCTGCGTATTGTTGCGCACTTTTCTGCCCTCATCAGTGCATACCACATGCGTAACATAGTAACATAGTTCATAAGGTTGAGTCCCTACTGAGTTGATCCAGAGGAAGGCAAAAAACCCTCATACTAGAGGTAAAAATTCCTTCCCCACTCCAATATGGCAGTCAGAATAAATCCCTGGATCAACATTCTATCCCTATAGATCTAAAATCCATAACCTGTAATGTTATTACTCTCCAAAAATGCATCCAGACCCCTTTTGAACTCTTTCACAGAGTTCCCCATGACCTCAGGCTCTTACAGTAAAGAACCCCCGTCTGTGCTGGTGTAGAAACCTTCTTTCCTCTAAACGTAGAGGATGCCCTCTTGTTATAGATACAGTCCTGGGTATAAATAGATCATGGGAGAGATCACTGTACGGTCCCCTGATATATTTATACATAGTTATTAGGTCTCCCCTAAGTCTACTTTTTTCTAAACTAAATAACCCTAATTCTGATAATCTTTCTGGGTACTGTAGTCCTCCCATTCCCCGTATTACTCTGGTTGTCCGTCTTTGAACCCTCTGCAGCTCCACTATATCTTTCTTGCACACTGGTGCCCAGTACTGTACACAGTATTCCATGTGTGGTCTGACTAGTGATTTGTACAGCAGTAGAATTATTTCCTTGTCGTGGGCATCTATGCCCCTATTGATGCACCCCATGATTTTATTTGCCTTGGCAGCAGCTGTCAGACACTGGTCACTACAGCTAAATTTACTATTAACTAAGACTCCCAAGTCCTTTTCCATGTCAATCGTCCCAAGTGTTCTCCCATTTAATACATAATCCCAGCCCGGATTTTTCCTCCCCATGTGCATTACCTTACATTTATCAGTGTTGAACCTCATCTGCCACTTCCCAGCCCAAACCTCCAACCTATCTAGATCCATTTGTAACAGTGCACTGTCCTCTATAGGGTTTACTGTTTTACAGAGTTTAGTATCATCTGCAAAGATTGCTACTTTACTATTCAACCCCTCTACAAGGTCATTAATGAATATATTAAATAGAACAGGACCCAAGACGGACCCCTGTGGTAAGTACCATTAATAACCACCCTCTGTTTCCTATCACTGAGCCAGTTACTTACCCACTTACACATATTCACCCCCAGCCCCATCCTTCTCATTTTATGCACCAACCTTTTATGTGGAACTGTATCAAATGCTTTGGAAAAATCCAGATATATGACATCCAGTGATTCACCCTGGTCCAGTCTGGAGCTCACCTCCTCATAAAAGCTGATCATGTTAGTCTGACAGGACCGGTCCTTCATAAAGCAATGCTGATATGGGGTCATGCATTTATTTTTATTAAGATACTCCAGAATTGCATCCCTTAGAAAACCATCAAACAATTTACATACAACGGAGGTCAAACTAACAGATCTATAATTCCCAGGTTCACCTTTTGATCCCTTTTTAAATATTGTTACCACATTTGCCGTGCGCCAGTCTTGTGGAACAGTCCCTGTTACTATAGAGTCCCTGAATATTAAAAATAGGGATCTGTCTATCACATTACTTAATTCCTTTAGAACACGGGGGTGAATGCCATCTGGAACTGGTGATTTGTCTATTTTGATTTTTTGTAGGCGGCTCTGTACTTTTTCCTGGGTTAGACAGGTGACCTGTGCCGGGGAGTTTACCTCATCTTGTTGTATTTCACCTGGCATTTCATTTTCCTCGGTGAACACAGTGGAGAAGAATTTGTTTAATTTATTAGCTTTTTCCTGATCCCCGTTTATAATTTCTTCCTCGTCACCTCGTCATTTTTTAAAGGGCTCACACTTTCATTTTTGATCTTTTTGCTATTTATATAATTAAAGAACATTTTGGGGTTAGTTTTTCTCTTTTTGGCAATGAGTCTTTCTGTCTCTATTTTTACGGTTTTTATCTGTTTTTTTTTACATATTTAAATATTTCTCTATAGCTTTTTAATGCTTCCTTACTGCCATCCTGTTTTGGTAGTTTAAATGCTTTATTTTTGTCATTAATTGCCCCCTTAACATTTTTGTTCATCCATATTTGTTTTCTTTTATTTCTGACCCTTTTATTCCCATAAGGTATATACATCTTGCAGTGAAAATTTAAGATATTTTTAAAAGTCTCCCATTTAGTGTCAGTATTCTTGTTTTTGAGGACATTATCCCATTTTATATTGTTAAGGGCTTCTCTGAGTTGATCGAACTTTGCCTTCCTAAAGTTCATCGTTTTTGTGGTCCCTCGAGAGATTCCCTTATTGAAGAACAAGTTATAATGTATTATATTATGGTCACTATTTCCTAGGTATCCTTCTACTTGCACATTAGTTACTCTATCAGGTCTGCTGATTAATATTAAAGGGGTATTCCAGGCCAAAACGTTTTTTTATATATCAACTGGCTCCGGAAAGTTAAACAGATTTGTAAATTACTTCTATTAAAAAATCTTAATCCTTCCAATAGTTATTAGCTTCTGAAGTTGAGTTGTTGTTTTCTGTCCAACTGCTCTCTGATGACTCACGTCCCGGGAGCTGTTCAGTTCCTATGGGGATATTCTCCCATCATGCACAGCTCCCGGGACGTGACATCATCATTGAGCAATTAGACAGAAAACTTCAGAAGCTAATAACTATTGGAAGGATTAAGATTTTTTAATAGAAGTAATTTACAAATCTGTTTAACTTTCTGGAGCCAGTTGATATATATAAATAAAGGTTTTGCCTGGAATACCCCTTTAAGTCTAGTAGGGTTCCCCCTCTGGTCGGGCCCTGCACCATTTGGGACAAATAATTGTCTTTAGCTATAGTCAGAAACCTGTTTCCTTTATGAGATTGACAGGTCTCAGTCTCCCAATTTATATCAGGATAGTTAAAGTCCCCCATTATTATCATGACATTTTGATTTGCTGCCTTGTTTATTTGCCAGTAATTGATCTTCTGCCTCTTCCATTATATTTGGTGGCTTATAGCAAACCCCTATCAGGATTTTTTTTTATCTCCATATATTTCTACCCATAATGATTCTACATTATCGTTTCCTTCCCCTATATCCTCCCGTAGTGTGGCCTTCAGACTAGATTTCACATGCAGACAAACTCCTCCCCCTTTCCGTTTTGTCCGATGCTTCCTGAATAGATTATAACCCTGTATGTTGACCGCCCAGTCACAGCTATCGTCCAATCAAGTCTTTGTTATACCCACTATGTCATAATTCTCCTCAGACATCAACCACTCCAGTTCGTCAGTTTTATTGGTCCGACTTCTGGCATTAGTCATCATACAATTCAATGGTATATGTTTTTTCTTCCTATGAAGCCTATCCCTATTAATTATTCTAACCCCCCAGCGCTCCACCCCCAGGTATATTACTTAGTCCCCCCTCTCTATCTACACTATCTTACCCCTCTATGTTGTAGGTTCCCTCCCCCCTAGTCCCTAGTTTAAACACTCCACTAACCTTCTAGCCATCTTCTCCCCAAGCACAGCTGCACCCTCCCCATTGAGGGGCAGCCCGTCCTTACGGTAGAGCCGGTAACCGACAGCGAAGTTGGCCCAGTTCTCCATGAACCCATACCCCTCCTTCCTACACCAGCTTCTGAGCCACTTGTTTACCTCCCTGATCTCCCGCAGCCTCTCTGGTGTGGCTCGTGGAACTGGTAATATTTCAGAAAATACTACCTTGGAGATCCTTACCTTCATTTTGCGGCCTAAGTCCCTGAAATAATTTTTAAGGACACTCCACCTACCTCGTACTTTGTCATTGGTGCCAATACGTATCATGACTGCTGGATCCTCTTCAGCCCCCCCCCCCAGCAATCTGTCAACCCGATCCGCAATGTGCCAAACTCGATCGCCAGGAAGACAACACACTGTTCGGCGATCCCGGTCTTTCAGACAGATTGCCCTGTCTGTCCCCCTAATAATTGAATCCCCCACTACCAGAACCTGTCTGGCCTGCACTCCTCCTTCCCTCCTTACTGGAGCAGACACCCCCCTGGCGGTCAGAGGACGTATCTTGCTGCAGTACTGCTAACTCTAAAATGGTATCCACCTCATCTGCCAACTGGGCAAACTTGTTGGGGTGTGCCAGTGCAGGACTACCCCGTTTTCTAACTGTAATCCAGCTAGCTTCCTGACTGTCCTGCACCTCCATCCCACTATCCTCCCCCACCTCTACCCCAGAGAGTACTTGCTCAGTGAGCAGGAGACTCCTCTCCATGTTGTCAATGCCAGTCGCTCCTCCAGATGCAGGATCTGGGCTTCTAAATGAACAACTAGCACACATCTCGCACAGCAATATGCACTCTCAAACTGTTGTTCAAGGATTGCATACATTGAACAGGATGTACATTAGACTGCATTTTCCAACATGGAGGCCATCTAAATATGGGGATTTATCTGATCTACAGCAAAAAAACAGACAGTAAAAATTACAAATGAATTCTCAGTGGCCTTCTGTGTTAAAGTCTCTACAGTGTAAGCAAAGTAACACTCACAGCGATCGCAAACTCCTGTTTTGAAACTCAGATTTCTAACTCTCTTGCAGCTCCTCTCTTTCAAAGTAAGTCTCAGCCAGAATGTAGTGTACCATTTTGTACCTGTTAATCTGTTAAGGGCCTACATACTGTGAAAGTCCAAACAATAGTACTCACCGGCTGGTGTTTTACAAAAATACAGATCTTTTCAGCGTATTGTTGCACATTTTTCTGCCCTCATCAGTGCATACTGCATACTTACATCCAAGTAGTGTACCATTTTGTACCTGTTAATCTGTCAAGGGCCTACATACTGTGAAAGTCCCAACAATAGTACTCACCATTTTGTACAATAGTACTCACCGGCTGGTGTTTTACAAAAATACAGATTTTTTTCTGCGTATTGTTGCACATTTTTCTGCCCTCATCAGTGCATTCTGCATACGTACATCCAAGTAGTGTACCATTTTGTACCTGTTAATCTGTCAATGGCCTACATACTGTGAAAGTCCAAACAATAGTACTCACCGGCTGGTGTTTTACAAAAATTACAGAGTTTTTGGCTCATTGTAGCGCATTTTTCTGCCCTCATCAGTGCATACCGCATACGTACATCCAAGTAGTGTACCATTTTGTACCTGCTAATCTGTCAAGGGCCTACATACTGTGAAAGTCCAAACAATAGTACTCACCAGCTAGTGTTTTACAAAAATATAGATTTTTTTTCTGCGTATTGATGTGCATTTTTCTGCCTTCATTAGTGCTTACCGCATACGTACATCCAAGTAGTGTATCATTTTGTACCTGTTAATCTGTCAAGGGCCTACATACTGTGAAATTCCCAACAATAGTACTCACCGGCTGGTGTTTTACAAAAATTACAGAGTTTTTGGCTCATTGTAGCGCATTTTTCTGCCCTCATCAGTGCATACCGCATACGTACATCCAAGTAGTGTACCATTTTGTACCTGCTAATCTGTCAAGGGCCTACATACTGTGAAAGTCCAAACAATAGTACTCACCAGCTAGTGTTTTACAAAAATATAGATTTTTTTTCTGCGTATTGATGTGCATTTTTCTGCCCTCATCAGTGCTTACCGCATACGTACATCCAAGTAGTGCATCATTTTGTACCTGTTAATCTGTCAAGGGCCTACATACTGTGAAATTCCCAACAATAGTACTCACCGGCTGGTGTTTTACAAAAATCACAGAGTTTTTCGGCTCATTGTTGCGCATTTTTCTGCCCTCATCAGTGCATACCGCATACGTACATCCAAGTAGTGTACCATTTTGTACCTGTTAATCTGTCAAGGGCCTACACACTGTGAACGTCCCAACAATAGTACTCACCGGCTGGTGTTTTAAAAAATTACAGAGTTTTTCGGCTCATTATAGCGCATTTTTTTTCCCTCATCAGTGCATACTGCATACGTACATCCAAGTATTGTACCATTTTGTACAAGTTAATCTGTCAAGGGCCTACATACTGTGAAATTCCCAACAATAGTACTCACCGGCTGGTGTTTTACAAAAATACAGATTTTTTTCTGCGTATTGTTGCGCATTTTTCGGCCCTCATCAGTGCATACCGCATACGTACATCCAAGTAGTCTACTATTTAGTACCTGTTAATTTGTCAAGGGCCTACATACTGTGAAAGTCCAAACAATAGTACTCACCGGCTGGTGTTTTGCAAAAATACAGATTTTTTCTGCGTATTGTTGCTCATTTTTCTGCCCTCATCAGTGCATTCCGCATATGTACATCCAAGTAGTGAACCATTTTGTACCTGTTAATCTGTCAAGGGCCTACACACTGTGAAAGTCCCAACAATAGTACTCACCGGCTGGTGTTCTAGAAAAATACAGATTTTTTTCTGCTTATTGTTGTGCATTTTTCTGCCCTCATCAGTGCATACCGCATACGTACATCCAAGTAGTGTACCATTTTGTACCTGTTAATCTGTCAAGGGCCTACATACTGTGAAAGTCCAAACAATAGTACTCACCAGCTGGTGTTTTGCAAAAATACAGATTTTTTCTGCGTATTGTTGCGCATTTTTCGGCCCTCATCAGTGCATATCGCATACGTACATCCAAGTAGTGTACCATTTAGTACCTGTTAATTTGTCAAGGGCCTACATACTGTGAAAGTCCAAACAATAGTACTCACTGGCTGGTGTTTTGCAAAAATACAGATTTTTTTCTGCGTATTGTTGCGCATTTTTCTGCCCTCATCAGTGCATTCCGCATACGTACATCCAAGTAGTGTACCATTTTGTACCTGTTAATCTGTCAAAGGCCTACACACTGTGAAAGTCCCAACAATAGTACTCACCGGCTGGGGTTTTAGAAAAATTACTGAGTTTTTCAGCTCATTGTAGCGCATTTTTCTGCTCTCATCAGTGCATACTGCATACGTACAGCCAAGTAGTGTACCATTTTGTACCTGTTAATCTGTCAAGGGCCTACATACTGTGAAATTCCCAACAATAGTACTCACCGGCTGGTGTTTTACAAAAATACTGATTTTTTTCTGCTTATTGTTGCGCATTTTTCTGCCCTCATCAGTGCATACCGCATACGTACATCCAAGTAGTGTACCATTTTGTACCTGTTAATCTGTCAAGGGCCTACATACTGTGAAAGTCCAAACAATAGTACTCACCAGCTGGTGTTTTACAAAAATACAGATTTTTTCTGCGTATTGTTGCGCATTTTTCGTCCCTCATCAGTGAATACTGCATACTTACATCCAAGTAGTGTACCATTTTGTACCTGTTAATCTGTCAAGGGCCTACATACTGTGAAAGTCCAAACAATAGTACTCACCGGCTGGTGTTTTGCAAAAATACAGATTTTTTCTGCGTATTGTTGCTCATTTTTCTGCCCTCATCAGTGCATTCCGCATATGTACATCCAAGTAGTGAACCATTTTGTACCTGTTAATCTGTCAAGGGCCTACACACTGTGAAAGTCCCAACAATAGTACTCACCGGCTGGTGTTCTAGAAAAATACAGATTTTTTTCTGCTTATTGTTGTGCATTTTTCTGCCCTCATCAGTGCATACCGCATACGTACATCCAAGTAGTGTACCATTTTGTACCTGTTAATCTGTCAAGGGCCTACATACTGTGAAAGTCCAAACAATAGTACTCACCAGCTGGTGTTTTGCAAAAATACAGATTTTTTCTGCGTATTGTTGCGCATTTTTCGGCCCTCATCAGTGCATATCGCATACGTACATCCAAGTAGTGTACCATTTAGTACCTGTTAATTTGTCAAGGGCCTACATACTGTGAAAGTCCAAACAATAGTACTCACTGGCTGGTGTTTTGCAAAAATACAGATTTTTTTCTGCGTATTGTTGCGCATTTTTCTGCCCTCATCAGTGCATTCCGCATACGTACATCCAAGTAGTGTACCATTTTGTACCTGTTAATCTGTCAAAGGCCTACACACTGTGAAAGTCCCAACAATAGTACTCACCGGCTGGGGTTTTAGAAAAATTACTGAGTTTTTCAGCTCATTGTAGCGCATTTTTCTGCTCTCATCAGTGCATACTGCATACGTACAGCCAAGTAGTGTACCATTTTGTACCTGTTAATCTGTCAAGGGCCTACATACTGTGAAATTCCCAACAATAGTACTCACCGGCTGGTGTTTTACAAAAATACTGATTTTTTTCTGCTTATTGTTGCGCATTTTTCTGCCCTCATCAGTGCATACCGCATACGTACATCCAAGTAGTGTACCATTTTGTACCTGTTAATCTGTCAAGGGCCTACATACTGTGAAAGTCCAAACAATAGTACTCACCAGCTGGTGTTTTACAAAAATACAGATTTTTTCTGCGTATTGTTGCGCATTTTTCGTCCCTCATCAGTGAATACTGCATACTTACATCCAAGTAGTGTACCATTTTGTACCTGTTAATCTGTCAAGGGCCTACATACTGTGAAATTCCCAACAATAGTACTCACCGGCTGGTGTTTTACAAAAATACAGATTTTTTTCTGCGTATTGTTGCGCATTTTTCTGCCCTCATCAGTGTATACCGCATACGTACATCCAAGTAGTGTATCATTTTGTACCTGTTAATCTGTCAAGGGCCTACATATTGTGAAAGTCCAAACAAAAGTATTCACCGGCTGGTGTTTTACAAAAATTACAGAGTTTTTCGGCTCATTGTTGCACATTTTTCTGCCCTCATCAGTGCATACCGCATACGTACATCCAAGTAGTGTACCATTTTGTACCTGTAAATCTGTCAAGGGCCTACATACTATGAAAGTCCAAACAATAGTACTCACCAGCTGGTGTTTTACAAAAATACAGATTGTTGCGCATTTTTTGGCCCTCATCAGTGCATACCGCATATGTACATCCAAGTAGTGTACCATTTTGTACCTGTTAATCTGTCAAGGGCCTACACACTGTGAACGTCCCAACAATAGTACTCACCGGCTGGTGTTTTACAAAAATTACAGAGTTTTTCGGCTCATTGTAGCGCATTTTTCTGCCCTCATCAGTGCATACTGCATACGTACATCCAAGTAGTGTATCATTTTGTACCTGTTAATCTGTCAAGGGCCTACATACTGTGAAATTCCCAACAATAGTACTCACCGGCTGGTGTTTTACAAAAATACAGATTTTTTTCTGCGTATTGTTGTGCATTTTTCTGCCCTCATCAGTGCTAACCGCATACGTACATCCAAGTAGTGTACCATTTTGTACCTGTTAATCTGTCAAGGGCCTACATACTGTGAAAGTCCAAACAATAGTACTAACCGGCTGGTGTTTTGCAAAAATACAGATTTTTTCTGCGTATTGTTGCACATTTTTCCGCCTTAATCAGTGCATACCGCATACGTACATCCAAGTAGTGTACCATTTTGTACCTGTTAATCTGTCAAGGGCCTACATACTGTGATAGTTCAAACAGTAATACTCACCGGCCCGTGTTTTACAAAAATACAGATTTTTTCATGCGTATTGCTGCACATTATTCGTCCCTCATCCGTGAATACTGCATACGTACATCCAAGTAGTGTATCATTTTGTACCTGTTAATCTGTCAATGGCCTACATACTGTGAAATTCCCAACAATAGTACTCACCGGCTGGTGTTTTACAAAAATACAGATTTTTTTCTGCGTATTGTTGCGCATTTTTCTGCCCTCATCAGTGTATACCGCATACGTACATCCAAGTAGTGTACCATTTTGTACCTGTTAATCTGTCAAGGGCCTACACACTGTGAACGTCCCAACAATAGTACTCACCGGCTGGTGTTTTAAAAAATTACAGAGTTTTTCGGCTCATTATAGCGCATTTTTTTGCCCTCATAAGTGCATACTGCATACGTACATCCAAGTAGTGTACCATTTTGTACAAGTCAATCTGTCAAGGGCCTACATACTGTGAAATTCCCAACAATAGTACTCACCGGCTGGTGTTTTACAAAAATACAGATTTTTTTTCTGCGTATTGTTGCGCATTTTTCGGCCCTCATCAGTGCATACCGCATACGTACATCCAAGTAGTGTACCATTTAGTACCTGTTAATTTGTCAAGGGCCTACATACTGTGAAAGTCCAAACAATAGTACTCACTGGCTGGTGTTTTGCAAAAATACAGATTTTTTCTGCGTATTGTTGCGCATTTTTCTGCCCTCATCAGTGCATTCCGCATACGTACATCCAAGTAGTGTACCATTTTGTACCTGTTAATCTGTCAAGGGCCTACACACTGTGAAAGTCCCAACAATAGTACTCACCGGCTGGCGTTTTAGAAAAATTACAGAGTTTTTCAGCTCATTGTAGCGCATTTTTCTGCTCTCATCAGTGCATACTGCATACGTACAGCCAAGTAGTGTACCATTTTGTACCTGTTAATCTGTCAAGGGCCTACATACTGTGAAAGTCCAAACAATAGTACTCACCAGCTGGTGTTTTACAAAAATACAGATTTTTTCTGCGTATTGTTGCGCATTTTTCGTCCCTCATCAGTGAATACTGCATACGTACATCCAAGTAGTGTACCATTTTTTACCTGTTAATCTGTCAAGGGCCTACATAGTGTGAAATTCCCAACAATAGTACTCACCGGCTGGTGTTTTACAAAAATACAGATTTTTTTCTGCGTATTGTTGCGCATTTTTCTGCCCTCATCAGTGTATACCGCATACGTACATCCAAGTAGTGTATCATTTTGTACCTGTTAATCTGTCAAGGGCCTACATATTGTGAAAGTCCAAACAAAAGTACTCACCGGCTGGTGTTTTACAAAAATTACAGAGTTTTTCGGCTCATTGTTGCGCATTTTTCTGCCCTCATCAGTGTATACCGCATACGTACATCCAAGTAGTGTATCATTTTGTACCTGTTAATCTGTCAAGGGCCTACATATTGTGAAAGTCCAAACAATAGTACTCACCAGCTGGTGTTTTACAAAAATACAGATTGTTGCACATTTTTTGGCCCTCATCAGTGCATACCGCATATGTACATCCAAGTAGTGTACCTGTTAATCTGTCAAGGGCCTACACACTGTGAACGTCCCAACAATAGTACTCACCGGCTGGTGTTTTACAAAAATTACAGAGTTTTTCGGCTCATTATAGCGCATTTTTTTGCCCTCATCAGTGCATACTGCATACGTACATCCAAGTAGTGTACCATTTTGTACAAGTTAATCTGTCAAGGGCCTACATACTGTGAAATTCCCAACAATAGTACTCACCGGCTGGTGTTTTACAAAAATACAGATTTTTTTCTGCGTATTGTTGCGCATTTTTCGGCCCTCATCAGTGCATACCGCATACGTACATCCAAGTAGTCTACTATTTAGTACCTGTTAATTTGTCAAGGGCCTACATACTGTGAAAGTCCAAACAATAGTACTCACCGGCTGGTGTTTTGCAAAAATACAGATTTTTTTCTGCGTATTGTTGCTCATTTTTCTGCCCTCATCAGTGCATTCCGCATATGTACATCCAAGTAGTGTACCATTTTGTACCTGTTAATCTGTCCAGGGCCTACACACTGTGAAAGTCCCAACAATAGTACTCACCGGCTGGTGTTCTAGAAAAATACTGATTTTTTTCTGCTTATTGTTGCGCATTTTTCTGCCCTCATCAGTGCATTCCGCATACGTACATCCAAGTAGTGTACCATTTTGTACCTGTTAATCTGTCAAGGGCCTACATACTGTGAAATTCCCAACAATAGTACTCACCGGCTGGTGTTTTAAAAAAATTGCAGAGTTTTTCGGCTCATTGTAGCGCATTTTTCTGCCCTCATCAGTGCATACTGCATACGTACATCCAAGGAGTGTACCATTTTGTACCTGTTAATCTGTCAAGGGCCTACATACTGTGAAATTCCCAACAATAGTACTCACCGGCTGGTGTTTTACAAAAATACTGATTTTTTTCTGCGTATTGTTGCGCATTTTTCTCCCCTCATCAGTGCATACCGCATACGTACATCCAAGTAGTGTACCATTTTGTACCTGTTAATCTGTCAAGGGCCTACATACTGTGAAAGTCCAAACAATAGTACTCACCGGCTGGTGTTTTGCAAAAATACAGATTTTTTCTGCGTATTGTTGCGCATTTTTCCGCCTTAATCAGTGCATACCGCATACGTACATCCAAGTAGTGTACCATTTTGTAACCTGTTAATCTGTCAAGGGCCTACATACTGTGATAGTCCAAACAGTAGTACTCACCGGCTCGTGTTTTACAAAAATACAGATTTTTTTCTGCGTATTGTTGCACATTTTTCTGCCCTCATCAGTGCATTCCGCATACGTACATCCAAGTAGTGTACCATTTTGTACCTGTTAATCTGTCAAGGGCCTACATACTGTGAAATTCCCAACAATAGTACTCACCGGCTGGTGTTTTACAAAAATACTGATTTTTTTCTGCTTATTGTTGCGCATTTTTCTGCCCTCATCAGTGCATACCGCATACGTACATCCAAGTAGTGTACCATTTTGTACCTGTTAATCTGTCAATGGCCTACATACTGTGAAAGTCCAAACAATAGTACTCACCAGCTGGTGTTTTACAAAAATACAGATTGTTGCGCATTTTTTGGCCCTCATCAGTGCATACCGCATACGTACATCCAAGTAGTGTACCATTTTGTACCTGTTAATCTGTCAAGGGCCTACATACTGTGAAAGTCCCAACAATAGTACTCACCAGCTGGTGTTTTACAAAAATACAGATTTTTTCTGCGTATTGTTGCGCATTTTTCGTCCCTCATCAGTGAATACTGCATACCTACATCCAAGTAGTGTACCATTTTGTACCTGTTAATCTGTCAAGGGCCTACATACTGTGAAAGTCCAAACAATAGTACTCACCAGCTGGTGTTTTACAAAAATACAGATTTTTTCTGCATATTGTTGCACATTTTTCGTCCCTCATCAGTGAATACTGCATACGTACATCCAAGTAGTGTACCATTTTGTACCTGTTAATCTGTCAAGGGCCTACATACTGTGAAAGTCCAACCAATAGTACTCACCATCTGGTGTTTTACAAAAATACAGATTTTTTCTGCGTATTGCTGCGCATTTTTCTGCCCTCATCAGTGCATTCCGCATACGTACATCCAAGTAGTGTACCACTTTGTACCTGTTAATCTGTCAAGGGCCTACATACTGTGAAATTCCCAACAATAGTACTCACCAGCTGGTGTTTTACAAAAATACTGATTTTTTTCTGCGTATTGTTGCGCATTTTTAGTCCCACATCAGTGAATACTGCATACGTACATCCAAGTAGTGTACCAGTTTGTACCTGTTAATCTGTCAAGGGCCTACATATTGTGAAAGTCCAACCAATAGTACTCACCGGCTCGTGATTTACAAAAATACAGATTTTTTCCTGCGTATTATTGCACGTTTTTCTGCCCTCATCAGTGCATTCCGCATACGTACATCCAAGTAGTGTACCATTTTGTACCTGTTAATCTGTCAAGGGCCTACATACTGTGAAAGTCCAACCAATAGTACTCACCGGCTGGTGTTCTAGAAAAATACTGATTTTTTTCTGCTTATTGTTGCGCATTTTTCTGCCCTCATCAGTGCATTCCGCATACGTACATCCAAGTAGTGTACCATTTTGTACCTGTTAATCTGTCAAGGGCCTACATACTGTGAAATTCCCAACAATAGTACTCACCGGCTGGTGTTTTAAAAAAATTGCAGAGTTTTTCGGCTCATTGTAGCGCATTTTTCTGCCCTCATCAGTGCATACTGCATACGTACATCCAAGGAGTGTACCATTTTGTACCTGTTAATCTGTCAAGGGCCTACATACTGTGAAATTCCCAACAATAGTACTCACCGGTAGTGTTGAGCGGCATAGGCCATATTCGAATTCGCGAATATTCGCGAATATATGGACGAATATTCGTCATATATTCGCGAATATTCGCATATTCGTTATATTCCCGTTTTATTTTCGCATATGCGAACATTCGCGTATGCGAAAACTATCATATGTGCATATTAGCATATACAAAATTAACATACGCGAAAATTCGCATGTGCTAATTTTCGCATATGCGAATTTTCGCATATGCGAATTTTCACGCGCCAGTCTCACACAGTAGTATTAGAGCCTTCTTTACACCACACAAGCTGGAAGCAGAGAGGGATGATCACTGTGATGTGTACTGTGAAAAAAAAAAACAAAAAAAAAAAAAACGAATATTCGTAATTACGAATATATAGCGCTATATTCGCGAAATTCGCGAATTCGCGAATATGCGATATTCGCGAATAATATTCGAATTGCGAATATTCGTGAGCAACACTACTCACCGGCTGGTGTTTTACAAAAATACTGATTTTTTTC